>NC_077227.1:694087096-694372096 GCF_027887165.1 Monodelphis domestica | reverse complement strand
GGCTGCCTTGATCCCAGACACCTTTGCCAATCTACAGAGCCTTCTGGCCCCTTCTTCTATGGTACTACAAGGAGATTAAAGGGCTACCTAAAGACTCAAGTGGACAGATAGGTGGCACCATGGGTAGAGGAGAGCACCAGGACTCATCTTCTGAATTCAGTCAGACACTTATTAACGGGGTGGCTTTGGGTAAGTCACTTAACCCAGTGTGCCTCAGTTTCTTCCTCTGTAAAATGAGCTGGAGAAGGAAATGGTAAACCATCTCAGTATCTTTGCTGACAAAACCCAAAGTAGCATCACAAAGAGTTATAAATGAGCGAAATCAACTACACAACATTAAGTGAAATAAAATGTTTCTGGCAGACTTGTGCCTAAAACACAGAGTATAGAATTAATTTATTTTTCTTTGATAGAATGCAAGAAGATGTATAGGGAAGCAGAAGAGAGCTTGGGAGGTGTGAAGAGGGAAGAAGGAGAAGTATTGATGGGAACAAAATATCCTTTTCCCTTGGCCACTGACCAGCAGCCTTTGGTCTCAGGAAATGGCAAAGGAAGCAGGGAAATGAGAAGATAGTACTGTGCCTGGGCTGCAGGCTTCAAAAGTCTCACTGGGGCAAGGAGATACCATTTTGAAAGGGAGTGTGGGAGAGCAAGCCCAGTTCCCCCTCCCTTCCCCAAACCCCTAAACTTTTCATGCCCTGTGCCAAGGTCAGAACAAAAATTCTCCCATTAGCCTCTCTTTGAAGCGGTATGGTATGGTGGAATGAGCACTGGACCTCAGTTTCCTCATCTAAAAAACCCCCTAGAATATTAGACTAATAGGTCTCTAAGGTCTCATCCAGCTCAGACATTCTAGTACTAACTTAGAAGGTGAGAGTGTTAGCTTAGCTTAATGGAAATTGCCTCCAACCTTTCAGGAGACTGACATTCACTATCTGTGGGCCCTGGAGTTTAACCTAACCTCCCTACCTTCAGCTTCCTCATCTATAAAATGGGAACAATAGTACTTATATTTATCTCATAGGGCTGTTGTAAGGGTCAGATGAGATAATGTAGGTAAAGTGGGCCCTTTGATTATGTAGAAATGAGTCTGGATGCTAAACCAAGTAGCACAGAATGAAAAAAAAAGAGAGAACTAAGGAGGAGATCAAGTCAAGTGGTGTAGCAAAAAAATGAGCAGCTAGGTGGTACAGTGGATAGAGGGCAAGGCCTGGAGTCAGGAAGACCTGAGTTCAAATTTGGCTTCAGATACAAGCTATATCAACCTGGACAAGAACTTCTCCCTGTTTGCCTCAGTTTCCTCATCTGTCAAATGAATGGGAGAAGGAAATAGCAAACCCCTTTAGTATTTTTGCCCAAAAACCTTGAATGAGGTAATGAAGAGTGGATTGAGAGCCAAGCCCAGAGACAGGAGGTCCTGGGTTCAAATGTGGCCTCAAACATTTTCTAGTTGTGTGACTGTGGGCAAATCACTTAACCCCCACTATCTAGCCCTTTCCACCCTTCTGTCTTGGAATCAGTACACGATATTGATTCTAAGACAGAAAATAAGGGTTAAAAAAAGGGTCAGGCACAACTGAGCAACAACAACAATGGCAAGAAGAAATATAGTGAGCTTCCCCCTAAAAACAGGCCCCCCAAAAAGCCCTTTCTTGCAAAAAAAATCCCACCATAAAAATAAGTTATTGTAATGATAAAGATACTCAAGACACATACCAAAAAGGCAAGACCCTAAGGAAAAACAACTTGGGCACATATTCAGCTAGAATTCCTGGAAGAGATAACAGAAAAGTTTTTTTTAAGTTAAAAAAATGTTTCTATAAGTAAAATGAGAGTGCTAGAGGGAAAAAATTAGAAAAGAAACGAGAGCAAAGGAAGCAAAACATAAAACAGATTGGCATAAGAAGTACAAATCCTTCCCCACACAACAAACTCTATGGAAATTAGAATGAAGCAAATAGAAGCTAATGCGTTCATCAGACTAGGAAATATTAAAATAAATTCAAACAACTAAAAATAATAAAAGAAAATGTGAGGAATCTCATAGCAAGATCACTCACCCAGAAAACAGATAAAGGAGGAAAAACATAAAAATCGCTGAACTACCTGAAAGTCATGACCAAAGAAAGCGTACACATACTTTAAGAAACCATAAGAGAAAAATGCTCTAACCAGAGGGCAAAATGGGAATAGAAAAATTCTCTAGTCACCTGAAACTCCAAAATAAAAATTCCCACAAACATTATAGCCAAAATAAATATGTCCAGTTTAAAAAAAAAAAAGATAGCACAGGCAGTCAAAAGGAAGGAATTCAGGCAATCACCATTATGAAGGAGCAGAGATCTTGGAATACAAAATACCAGAAGGCAAAAGCTATGGGTTTACAACCAAGAATAATTTACCCAGGAAAACTGAATATAATCCTACAATTAAAAAAAAAAGAAAAAGAAAATGGACCTTTACCAAAATGGAGGACTTCTAAGCATCCCTGACAAAAATACAGAGAACTTCGAAGTCCAAATATGCAAGTCAGAAGAAACATAAAAAATTAAACATGAAAAAACAACCAGAAGTGACTAAATATGATATTAATATGGAGAGATGATATGTGTGTCCCTTCTGAATCTGGTCATCATTAGGAGTTGCAAAGGTATTCTAATCAGAAGTCTGGGGGTGGTTCTGTTATTTCTTGATGATCTAAAAAAGAAGAATGGAAAGGGAGAGGGAGAAAAATATCCTGAAGAGGGTCAGAAGAAGAATGGAAAAGGTTAGAAAGGGAAGGTTGGAAAAAATTTCACATAATTGGAGTGCACAAGTAGAAGTCCTCATAAACAAGGAGGAAGGATGGAAGGAATGAATAATATTTGAGCTTTACTCTCATCTGAACTGAAGAAAATGGGGGGGGGGATACATGCACACACAAAAACCATACAGAAATACCTTTAAATCAATAGGGAAATAGAGGGAAGGATAGTTTAAAAAAGGAATTAGTTCTTGCAAAACAAATGCTAAAGATGGATAAAAATATGGATGGGGGCAGCTGAGTGGTTCAGTGGATTGAGAGTCAGGCCTAGAGATGGGAGGTCCTAGGTTCAAATCTGACCTCAGGCACTTCCCAGCTGTGTGACCCTGGGCAATCACTTGACCCCCATTGCCTAGCCCTTACCACTCTTTTGCCTTGGAGCCAATACACAGTATTGACTCCAAGATGGAAGGTAAGGGTTTAAAAAAAATATGGGTAGCTTTTCATAGTGGCAAAGAATAGAAACTGGTGAGAAAAGTATATCCATCAATTGGAGAATGGCTGAACAAATTATGGAATATGATTTAATAATATTGTGCTGTAAGAAATAATGAAGGGGAAGGTTTCAGAGAAATCTGAAAAGACTTATGTGACCTGATGTAGAGTGAAGTGAGCAGAACTAAAAGGTTCTCTTATTTATAGGAAGTTCTTTATCTGTTATTCATAGGAATTCTGTAATTTATAGGAAGACAACAATATTGTTTACTCAAACAATTATGAAAGGCTTGGGAGCTCTGATCAGCCATTGTGACAAACCAAGGTTCCAGAGGACTTATGAAACATGCTGTGAGAAGTGAAATACTCAGGATGTAGAATGAGACAATTTATGATCAATTTGATTTTGAAATGTTTTGATTGCCCATATATGTTTGTAACGGTTTTTTTTTTCTTTCTCAATTGGGAAGAGAAAAGGGGAAGAGAAAGTGGATTTTGGCTGATTGAAAAAAATATATATTTTATATAAAATTGATTTTAAAAATACATTTAATCTTTGAAAAGTACTGAATCACTCTAAGTTCCACTTTGATCTAACGCCTTCCCATTCTCCTCCCACCCTCAAGAATCTCCTTTTTGCAAATCAGCAAATGTAGTAATAATTAATAGAGCTAGCACTAATGAGGCAGTTTTTAAAGTTTGCAAAGAGCATTACAAACATCATCTCACTTATCTTCACAACAACCTCGGGAGGTAGGGCCTATTTTTCTTCCCATTTAACCGATGAGGAAAATGAGGCCGAAAACGGTTCCATGACTGCCCAGCTAGTCTGCAAGTCCAGCTCTCCATCCTAAAGGTCGAGCTATTATTGTTGTTCACTATAACCCTCTCTGAGCCTCTGTTTTCCCAGTGAAAAATAGGGATGCTATGACTCACTCGCTCTACCTGCCCCCCGGAGCTGCTGTGGGGAAACCACTTTGTAATGGTGTCACAGAACGCGTCGCACCGGACGGGCAAGCTTGGGAGAGTTGAGATCGACATCTTTAGGGCTTTCCAGGTCGATGAGATCACAGTCTCGTTTGAGTACATGAGCCCGATGGGGCTGGGGTGAGGGTGGGGCCGGAGGCTCGGAGCCCAGGAAATGCAGCCCAGCTGGGGAGCCACAGGTACCCTTGGAGACAGAGGCTGCTCACGGCGCAAAGACACTGCATCGCATTTATTCATAACCAGCACTCAAAGGAGGTGCCTGGGATCCGCGACACAAGCGTAGTTGGTAGGGGAAGAGGACGGGGACCACGTGGGAGGTGGGGGTGGAGGCGGGCCCCAGAGCCAATGAAATCCGGGCCTGGCCCTCGCCCTCCGGCCCCGCCACGCCGGCCGGCGGCTGGGCGGAGCTCTGGGCAGCTGCGGAGGGCTGTCTCCTGCCTGGGGCGCTCAGCGCACTTTGGGGCGCTAGGTGCATAATTCCTTGCCTGGCACCTTCGCTGATTCAGGCTCGGGGCCTTGCAACTCCTGGGGTGGGGTGCGGGAGGTGCGGAGGAGGGGGAGGAAGGGGGATGGGCTGGAATCCGAAGCCCCCCAGAACACAGAGTGGGGCCGAAGCCCTCAGGCCAGTTCGGATCAGCCCCGCCCCCGGGGACCTCTCCTCACGGGTCGGGATTAGCCCCAGGGCTCAGATAGGGGGTTCGAGTCTCATTCTGGGCCAGGGTGTGCGAGGGGTCATAAAGGGGCTGGACAGCAGGGACCCCGAGTTCAGGAGCTCCAAAGCTCGAGTGGGCTTCCATCGCGAACGTTCGGGGGCTTGCCGGATCCTTCCCTGAAAGGACAGAGTGGAGGAAGGGATGGAGGACTGGCTGGAATCGGGACCCTCAGTACCCCACCAGGACGGACCGCAAAGCTGCCCCTCCCCTGGGGCCCCCGTCCCTAGAGGCAAACATCCGAGGAGGATCAAGGTGTTCCCACCCCCTCCTGCTTCCCTATCACCTCCACTCCAGCTTGTTTACCCAGCTTGTCCCTTCCCCACTTCTCTAACCTCCTAGTGGTTCCTGCCTCTTTCCTTTGCGGCCGCTCCCTACTCTTTCTAAGGCTCAGTCAGACCTCCACATTCCTGGCCTCAGCACCAGGGCTTGTTTCCCCGGAGAGATGGAGAGGACTGATGGAGAGGGATCCTTTACTGCTCACCCCGGGAGTTTCCCCAGCTCCCCCACGCCCACCCCAAACACCCAGCGGAACACAGTCGCTACCTGAGTCCGGGGGGTTCGGCTCTTTGGACATCAGCTCGGTCTCAGGCTTCTCCAGGTCTTTGGGGAGCTGCTGCATCTGTGGGGAAGTTCCGAGGCGAGGGACAGACGGGAGGAAATTGAGCTCACTTCGAAAAACTGGGGCGGGGGCGGGGGGTTGGAGCTGGGGAATCTGGGGAGGGGGCGTGGGAGGAATCCACGAGAGTGACCTCGATTTAGGAACTCTGCTGGACTGGCCCGAGGCGGAGTAAAAAGGGGTCTTCTGCAGGACCCGAAAGAAGAGGAGGTTTGGGGAAGGGGGAACGGCACTGACTTGGGCACCGGGCAGAGATCCCGCCCTTTGCCCTCTCCCATTGACCGCCCGCCTCCCAAGCTCCTTCCCCTCTCCCCTTACCAAGGACAGCCCCACATCCATATCCAGCAGGCTCCACTCGCTCCCCGAGAGGCCGCTCCCCGAGAGAACGCTCCCCGAGACGCCGCTCCCTGAGACGCCGCTTCCTGAGACGCCGCTCCCTGAGAGTTCGGAGCTGAACACCTAAGGATCACAGAATTGACAATAGAGCTGGAAGGGATTTGTGAGATCAGTAGACTAAACCCAGAAATTTTGCAGAAAAGGAAACTGAGGCCCAGGGTGGGAGAGGGACATGGCCCAAAGAGTTAGTGTTAGAGCTAGAATTCATATCTAGATATTTTAACTCCCAGTGCTGGCTGAAGAAAGGGAACAAAGGACCGAAGAAATCAGTATGGCCATCCCTAGGGTTGGGGTGGGGGTAGATACTCACCTCCAGTCCCCCCTCGGGCTCTAAGGTTACAGGCTGGCCCCGGAGCAACAGCTGTAAATTCTCCAGGCTCAGGTCTTCGCTTTCTAGGGGCTCCCCCAACTCCCTGGGGATATTGAGGGCACTCTCTCAGTGAAGAAGCATTCAGGCCATATTAATGCTGTCCCCTCCCCCCCCCACACTCCTTAGGGCCTTGGGAAGGGGTAGGTCAAGGAACCAAGCCACTCTGTACCTTTATTCCTCCCCTCCCCACTTCAGCCAAGTCAAGTCAAAGAGGGCATCCCTGCTACCAGGAGGGTCCCTTCATTGTCCAACAGAAACAGAAGCTCCAAGGAGGAGGGAGGGTCACACTCAGAGCCCATCCACTGATCCCAGGCAGGGCAGCCACAGGGTGGATGAGCAGGGGGCTGGGGGGGCTTCTAATTGCTGCCCCATGTGCATGACCATTTCTGGGTTTGATGGAATGACTATCCTTCCCTCTCAAGTCTCTCCCCCCTCAAGGGCCAACTCAGGAGCTCTGCACACAGTAGGTGCTTCATGGAGGTTCACTGAATAAAGGAATGCATGCCTGTCCAAACTGTATATAGATTGTACTTCCCCTGTGCTTCCAGCATCCCCCAAGCACTGTTACTCCATAAAGAGAAAGCTTAAAGGGGAGCTCCTTATGGGAGAGGGTTCAAGAAGAAATGCATCCTGGAGAAGATTAGCATCCCACAGCTCCTGGGTAGGAGACCCCAGAGAGAGCACGTTCTCTTCCTTGATGTATGTCCCAAGCCCATTCTTTTTTTCTGGCCAGCCAAGAGAGGGCATGGCAGAAGCAGCTAGGCCATGCTGACCTTGCCTGCAAGCCCCCATTCAGGGGGTTATGTTGCTTGGAGCTGGACCCAAGGAGGGGGCTTCTCACCTTTCTGGAGGCTCCCTTTGGTCCCTCCTCTCTGGCTGCTGGGCACTCCTCTGTTCAGGGCTGCAGCTCCCCTTGCCTTCCAGGACTGACTGGACTACAGCCACAGGGATCACAGGTGGGGCTGTCATGTAGAAGCCATAGTCGCTTGAGGACACATGTGAAGGAGCAGTTGTACCTTTCCCCCTGGGGCTGTCTGGCTCTTCCTTGAGCAGCATTGGGCTCTTCTCCCTGCACCAGAAAGGAATTTCCACTGGAGCCCAGGGCTCTCCCATCCACCGTAGCAATCCCAGAATCCTCCGATTCCCCTCTTACCTCTGGGTGCCACAGGAAGGTGACATAATATCTTCAGGGGAGGGAGAGATATCGGAGATATCAGAGATGATGGGTTCCCTCACTTCTCTGGTGCTGCTACTACGGCAGGAGGATGTTTCTGTGGAAGGCTGTAAGCACAGTACCAGGCCCAGCTCCCTTGACTGAGCCCTAAATGGGGTGCCAAGGAATACAGAGAAAGGGCATAACTTCCCTTCTCCCAGAACCATCCAGGTCATGTCTGCTGGGGGGAAACAACCTTGCCCCTGGAGCAGCCTCATGTCCTTTGGGGAACAGGTGCCCCCCATGAGTCTGATGAAATAGCCCCTGCCCTCTTTTTGTCCTCTTAGGAAAAAGGAGAGGTTCTTCCCTCCGTTAATTATTCAGCAGGGGACTAAGAAAGGGTATGGCACTTACTGACTGGATAAAGTAGGAGTCCCCCAAGGGAAGCTCAGGCAGAGACGTTCTGCTGACTTTGACTCCAGAGTGCATTCCGGTCCCTTCAGCCAGCATCAGGGGCCTTAGGGACAGGGGAGGATTCAGGATCTCAATTGTCTCTCCCTCCCAGGCCCCATCCTCCCTATTTCCCAGTTCTCCTCACAGCAGAGGGGCACAGGAGGTCTTGGTTCAATTGCACCAGGATGCTACTGAATCTGAGGAGTCCTCAGGGAGTGCCAGCCTTCCATGGTGTTCTGGGAACCCACAGAGTGATTCTAATGCCCCCCCCATCCAAGTTTAACCACCCCACCCCTTCCCATTACCCCTTGCCAGTAATAGCAACAGTGCTGAATCAGTCCTCTGGCCAGAGCCCTGTCACCATGGCACCCTGATCACATGGGAGGGAGGTGGGGGACTAGACCAGGGAATCATGGGATGGGGAGACCCTAGATGTCTGCTCTGTGGCCTTAACTCCTAGCAGAGTGGTGTTTGGGGGTGTCCACCTCAGCTGGAGTGGGAAGGAAGGGGAAAGGAGCTGGGATTCAGGGATTGGGTTAAGGGAAGTTGGCTGTAGGCAGGGAACATGGCTCTCTCCCCATCTCTCAAACTCCCTACTCACAGTTTTCTCTTGGATGCCCCACTGCTGGGCCCAGCCTGGATTGGGCTAAAGAGACAATGGATCAGCTGACCAGGGTGAAAAAGGTAATGAGAGGAAGAAGAAAGATATCTTTCACTATCAGAGGAAGGAGGGAAGGACCCAAGCTTGTCATGAAGAGCCTGCCTCAAGGACCCCTGAAACTCTACTCCTGTCTAGAAGAGCCCCCATTAAAGTTAGTTTGGACTATCCCCTTCCTCCTAGGAGTCAAGTGTAGCCTCCCCTCCTCCCCCCAGGGTCTCAGAAGCTTTTTTTTCCCTTCTCTCCCTCTTTCTCTTAGGAGGCAGCGAATTCCTGGCATCCCAATAATGGATACTGTCCAAGATCCATCCCTGAGATGAGAGCTACTACAGATGTCCCAGCTTCTTTTTCCCTTTGTTCAGGGAACAGGGGTTCTCTGCAGCCAAGGGCTCATCCCCGAGTTTGGGCAGGATGAGGGAATGGAGAAGTATGAGAAATCGTGACCCCATCCCAGTTGGTTGTGATCCCATAGCCCACTGTTTGGCCAGAACAGGCTCTGTGGTTTGAGTAAGGTCCCACCCAGGGGAGGAGATGGGGGAAGGAAGGGTCTGGGGAGAGGGAGCCTTACTTTGTTCATAACCCTGTGTTGTTGATGGTGTTGCTGCCGAAGACTCATTACCTCACGCCACAGGACTTCATTCTGCCTGAAGACAGAAAAAAAAAAAAACCATGGAGAAGGGTGCAAGGGATCCTCCTCTCCCATCTCTACAACATAAACATTCCACTGCCTAGGGAAGGGCAGGAGGGCACCAGGCCACCTACATGCCCTCAAAATAAAACACCCAGAAGTCTGAGCCAGGGTACTTTCAGAAAGCATTAAGATGGCAGGTCACCCTGGAAAGAAGAGAAGATGCTTTCTGGGATCTCTGAGCCGGGGTCCAAAGAGAGGTGATGCTCAATCAACAGAGCCTTCCACCTAAAGCAAGAAGCTTGCTGGGGGCTGGTGCCCAGTGACTCTGTATTCCCAACCAAGAAGATTCTCTGAGACCCTGAACCTCCCCCCTGCATGAACAAAGGCCAAGGGGGCTTTAAAATGGTATGCTTCTGAGACCTTTCCCTTGCCCCAGGAAACTGAGTCTGTGACCAGTTGTCTGGTATGGGATGGAGGGAGCCATAGGACTCAAGGAAAGTGTAAGGGTAAAGGGCACTGGCCAGGGAGGAACTTGGGTTCTAATCCTGGCTTTTATTCTGACATCCTGTAATGTGTCCTCCATCCCTTCCAACTCTGAGCCAGCATCCCAGTTCTGAGTCCTCTTAGCAGGGGAGCCAGGAGAGAATAAAGCCATTAATTGGGAATACTGGGGAAAGGGAGCCCTCTTGAGGCTCCTCAGGGTGGGCAGGGGGCAGCCTAATCCCCGCCTAAGCCCCCTCCCCGCCTGCTCACTGTCTGAGATCTTGCAGCTGGCCTTCGGCGCTGTCTTGCTGTCCCCGAAGCACCTGGACCTCGCAGATGATCCGACTCAGGTCCTCCTGGCGAAGCCGGTTCTCCTCACTCCTCAGCACAGACACCTGTGGTGGGTCCAGAGCAGCCCTGAGCCCGCCAAGCCCTCCTCTCTGCTGCTGCTGCTGCGGAGGGATCTGGGGTTCCGGGGGCTGGGACTGGGACTGGGGCTGGAGCTGGGCTGGAAACTAGGCGAGGCAAGCTGGGACTGGGGCGGGACTGGGGCGGACCTGGGGCTGGCTGGGAGGAAGGAGCCCACCTACCTTCCTCTTAATTTGTTCGAGCAAGTGTTCATGCCCTCGGAGGAAAGACTGGTGCTGGAACTCGTTGTCGTCCAGGTCCGGCTTCACTAAGCCCCCTTGTTCAATGTTCACCACCTTCCGGAAGCCATCTGAGGAGTGCCCAGACGAGAGGGAGCTCATAGAAGGCTGCACCCCCAAACCCCCACTACCCATTCGGACTGTGCCCTAAGAACCCGCCCTGGGGAAGGGAGGGGGCGTCCTCGACACAGAAGTCTAGATCTGAAGGCCACAGAACTGTGGCTCTAAATCCGAACAAAGCCGCCAGCCCTTTCTAACTTCATCTGGGAAATGGGGATGCTAATTCCCCCCCCCCCCCCCACTGAGATGTTAGGAGAATTCAAACCCCATGATGAAGGACTTTCTAAATAAGTCTCCAAGAGCTATGAAATGCCGGCCGTAAATCGCTCCCCCATCCTTATTTCCATTGTCCCCCGTTCCATAGTCAGAGAGCCCCAGGAGGGAGGCAAGCCAGGTCTCCTGACCCAGCAGCATTCAGCGGTCTACTCCCAGAGCTTCCATTCCCCTATGTGGAATGAGGCAGAGGTGCCCAGCCAGGTCTCTTCAGGTGGGGTGAGGACTTCCCTCCTCCCTGTCTCCTCAGCCCAGGGGCTCCTCTTCCCCTTCCCTGGGGTGACACTCACACATGTTGAGCTGCCTCACAAAGCTGGCCATGTTGTTGTGTTTAAAGTATTTAGGCAGAACCTCCTTGGCAAATCGGCCCTGATCTCGGACGTGGAAGCTGGCTCCATTCTGAAAAACACCACCGGAAACATGGGCATGTCCAGACCGGGCACCCCTAGAGGTATGGGACAAGAGACCCCACCCCACCCCCAAATAGCACAAGAAGAAGCATTTGTCATACACCTCGGATGTGCTTCTGCTAGGCACAGAGGACAGTAATTCAGGAGGAAACAATCTGTCCTCGGGGAGTTTCCTATCAACTTTGGTGAAATGCAAATAAAGACATTTATTCTCTACAAACTAATTTCTAGATAATAGGAAAACATTAAAAGTTGGGGAGATAAGGGAGTCTGAAAAGGCCTCCTGTAGGAAGAAGTAGCTCCTGAGTTGAGCCTTGAAGGAAGCCAGAGGTTCCACTAGGCAGGGATGAGGAAGAGAGGCCTTCCAGGCATGGGGGATAGCCTGGACAAAGGCATAGAAATGGGAGAGAATCAGAACAGTTTACATTAATACAGCCCTTTAACTCTCATCAAATATTTGAGGTACATCATCTCATTTGATCCTTACAATGACCCCATTTTTATCACTCAGAATTTATAGAGGAGGATACTGAGGTTCAGAGTGGCTGTGTGACTTGCCCCAGGTCACAGAGCTAATAGTGTCTGAGATAGGATTCAGAACCAGATTTCTAGACACCTCATCCAGTCTTCCAGCTCCTCTATCAGGATGTCTCTAGGGAATGTCATATTTGGGGAACTGAGTCATAATTATAGCTGACATTGGTTGATGTATACATATATGACATGTATTATATATATATATATATGTATATATAAATACACAAAAATCTCATTGAATCCTCTTCCAACCATTTAGAGGTAGGTAAGGCAGGTAGAGTATTAGCCTTTACCCTATTTTCTGATGTGGAAACTGAGGCTCAAGTGTAAATCTACTTAGGTACTTGTGAATTCTTTTTTTTTTAAATAAGGGACTGGGGAGAGGAAGGAAGAGGGGACACAGGGGGATATTTATTTCACATAAAAGCAATGATATCCTTAAAACTATATTTATTTAAAAGAGGTAGCTGTAGTGTAGAGGAAGGAACCTAAGGTTTGGAGTTTTAATCCTGAGTCAGGAGACAGATGCCATTGGAAAACCTATTCTGTATGACTTTGGGTAATTCACTTGCCCCTCTGGGTCTCACTTTCCTTCTCTGTGAAATGAGCTCTTCTTAACTTAGCTTGATTTTAGAATTAGCTAAACTGACTTTTGCTGGACTGAGTTTCCTTTGTAACCCTCTACATTGCATTTTCTATATTTAACCATATTCTAAGAAGGGACCCCCCCCCAGGCTTCACCAGACTGCCACCAAGGGGCCCAGGGTGCCTTCAAGGCAAAGAACCCCTGGAATGGCTGCTCTCTGAAGTCCCTTAGAGGATCCCCTGACTTGCCCATATTCACTTAGCCAGGAAGTCTACAAAGAGTGGAGAGAGTGAGCTATCCCCGAAGTCTCAGGCAATTCTATTTCCACTGCCCAAAACTGCCTTTCAGTATGGGTATGAGCAGGCTTTAATTAAGGTACTGGGAAATTTGCAGAGGAAGACAATAAGCATTTCTGTTGTACCTACTATGTGCCAGATGCTGTGCTAAGTACTTTTTCCAAATATTATCTCATTTGATTCTCATAACTCTGGGAGGTGGGGAGGTGCTATTCTTATACCCAGGTGACATGTTAGGAAACTGAGGCAGGCAGATTGGTTAATAGACTTTCCTATGGCCATATAGCTGAGACTAGGTTTGAACTCAGATCTTCCAGACTCCAAGCCCATCTCCCCATTCATTTTGTGACCTAGCATTCACACACATAGCCTGAAACCTCTCCTCATTTAGACACACAACTGTGAACAGGTCCCAATAATAATAATGATGATAACTAATGATTAAACAATGCTTACTATGTGCCAGGCACTGTGCTAAGCATCTCTTACAACTATGATCTCATCAAATCCTCCCAACAACTCTGGGAGGTAGGTACTGTTATTATCCCCATTTTGCAGATGAGAAAACAGAGGCAAACAGAGGTCCAGGGGCTTGCCCAGGGTCAAACAGCTAGTAAGTGTCTGAGGCAGGATTGGAATTTCGTTCTTCCCAACTCCAGGCCCATGATGTCAGCATGAGCACTGGACTAAGAGACAGGGGAACTGGATCTACCAGTAACTCTCTGAATTACCTTGGGAAGTAATTTCCCTTTTCAGGGTTTCAGTTTTCTCATCTGTTAAATAATGGGCTTGGATGAAATAAATGGTCTCTAAGGACCCTTCGAGCTCTGTTATTCTATCCTGGGTGTTTCTCTCAACTACATATGTACAGTCATACATGGAGTGTCCTAACACAGCTGTCCCCAAGTCCAGCCCTCCCTTCCACTCAATCTCCATAACAAGGGGCACCCTCCTTCCTTTTCAGATCTCTTAGAACATCTGGGAGCAGGGGCTTTTGTGGTAAAGGACCCTGCCAGGCAGACAGAAAACAAACCTGGATTTGAATCTCAGCTCTGTTATCTGCTGTCTCCATGACCTTGTACAAGTCACTTTCTTATTTGGGACCTCACTTTCTTCATTAGCAAAATGACAGGGTTCGATTAAATGATCTTGGAAAAGTCCCTTCCAGTTTGAAATTGCATAGCTCCAACCTGGAAGCATTCTCCCCGTTTCTGTGTCTCCCACCACGATCTCCCCTCTGGCCCTCTCCCCTAAGATGAAAAAAGTGCCCCGAGGGCAGCTGGAATCCGATCCAGTAGCCATCCTGGGGCCCAAGCCCTGTCGGAGGGATATGGAGGGAGGGTTGGCACAGCTGAGGAAGGGGGAGGGGGTCAGAATGGGGGAGGGGGAAGGGCTCTGAGGGGCCGAGTTTGCCCGGCTCCGCCTCAGTTTCCTCCTCACCTGGGAAATGGAGGGGTTTATTAGCTATTTAGGCTGGGGGCTCGACCAGCTCTCAAACTGTCCAAAAAGCTTTAGCCTGTAAGGATGCTCTCCCATGTCGGGGGGTCGGGGAGGGCTACTACGGCGAGATCCCGATGGAGCCAACTCAGTAAATAATTGGGTGAGCTGAATTCCCAGAGGGGCGCGCGCAGGGAGCCTGAGGTCACAGTGACAGTGGCATGCCGAGAGAGTGATCCACACCCTGGGCCACATTCCCGGAGGGGCGGGGTGTCACACTCACGGGGCTCCAGTAGATGAGATGGTTGGTCTCGGGGTCGCCCACCAGCGTCCACAGCTTGGTGAGGAAGGCAGGCACAGGGCTGGAGTAGCCGTCCATGGCCGCGGCGGGGCCCCCGGCGGCCTCCTCCACGCTTGGGGGGCCAGTCCTCTGCATCAGCACCCAGTGCTCTTCCCAGCTCAGCACTTCGGGGCGGCGTGGCTCAGCCCGGCCCCGCCCCAGGGACAATGGCCTGGGGACAGCAAAGTGCTGCGCACCGCCAGCGCGGCCTCTCAGAGCCCCCGTCCCCGCCCCTGCCCCCGAGACCGGATCAGGCGGGGGGCCACGTGCTCCCTGGCCGGGCCTGGACTGCCGAGAGGGTGGCGGGGAGCGTTCGGCGCTCGGCGCTCGGCTCGGCCTGAGGACAGACAGACGGCCAGGACACGGGGTCAGAGGCTCCCGGCTGGCTGGTGGGCAGAGAGAAGGGGTGGGGGTGGGGAGGAGGAGAGCAGGGAGTGTGCCAGCTTCAGTGAGTGTGCAAAGGAGGGAAATAAATGAGGAAGATCTGTGTACACCGAACTAGGAACCCGACCCTGACTGCTAGTCGGGGTTCTGCCATTAGTGGGCTCTGTGACCTTGGGCAAGTCCCCTAAGCTCTCCGTGCCTCCGTTTCCTTCTCAGTAAAATGGGGATAATCATCTCTGCCTTTACCCCCTTACTATGTAAGGAACCCATCTGTAGCCGTGGAAGGAATCTGAGCGTTCAGAGCTTCTTAGCCTCATCTGGGTCCTTGACCCCTCTGACCATCACAACGGGGGTTTCCAATGCACAAAAGTAAACACAAGGAATTACAAAGGAAATTACTTATCTTGACACAGTTAGAAGAATATTAAAAAAAAAAAAACATGCAAGTTCAAGGGCCAAAAACCTCTTTATCTAGTCCAAGTCCTTCATTTTACAGAAGAGGAGACTGAGGCTCAGGTGGAGAAGACATCTTTAAACATGTCAGAGCCCCAGAGTCTCTTTTTCTATGACAGCAGCTGTATATCTGCAGTTCTAAAGGGCGATATAGACCAGGGGCTTGTTTGCACATCTTCTGGTCTGACCCTACATTTTACAGGAGAAACTGTAGGCCACATTAGCTGCAGTGAGACAGACAGGACAGGGCAACTCTGGGTATGTGGAGAAAGTAGAAAAGAGGAAAGGCTCAGCAGGAAAGGGATACACAGGGGCAGATGTCATCCTTGAGCAGGTAACTCCCTTCTTCCCTTCAAAATCTGGGCTACAAAAACTGGGGGAGGGGTGGGGAGTTCCTGCTTCAAAACTCAGGCTTCTCAGGGTATTCTGGGCTGTGCTGTTTAACAGGAGACTCCCCCCCTACGATATGGGGGTTCTTAGGGTGGCTGATCCATGGCAGCTGGGTCCACACCCTTTGGGAAGCCTACCCTTTTCAAAGGCTACTGTTTTCTACCCAGGGATGCTATTCCCCAGCTCTCTTTCCATCTGCTCTAGAAAAGGAGTAGCTGAACAGAGGAAAAGGGAGGAACAAGACACCTGAGGGAAGGAGTCACTGAGTAGTAGGGGCAAATGCAAACCTTACTGTCACCTCTCCCATGGAGCAGGGCTATAGCCAGTGGAAGGAAACCAGGTCACAGCACAGATTCGTGTGTGTGTGTGTGTGTGTGTGTGTGTGCGCGTATGAGAGAGAGAGAGAGAGAGAGAGAGAGAGAGAGCACTCTGCTGCTCTGTCCCACAGGCAAAAGTGCCAACCGAGCAGGTTCTTCTGGGGGATACAGTCTCCTCCTTTCCCATACCCCTTTCACAACAGACCTCATCCAAACTTTCTTGGACAAAAAATGAGGTTCTGCTCCCCTCCCATTCAGGAAGGACTCTTCCCAATTGTACCCTCTGTCTACATTTTAAAAAATAAAGCACCCCCTTCCCAAATCCTCCACAAATTCAGAGGCTTTCCACCAGCTCATTTTCCCACAATAATTTATGAATTAAAGCAGTCCCGTGAAGTAGGCAGTGCATGTATTTTACTGAGTCTTGGAGAGATGTAGTAACTTACCCAAGGTTGTTACCCAGCTAATTAGCGTTGGGGCTGGACCCTGGTCTTCTCAAACTCTAGTCCAGTGTTCTTTTTACTCCCCTGGGCTGTCCCAGGCACCCCAGCCTCCAGCAGCTGGCACCAGCAGAAATCAAAACAGAATGGAAGAGCCCATGAGGCCTTCCCTTTGACCAAGTTATCCAAGAGTCCCCCTGACCAGTATTTCCAGAGCCCCCTGACCTGGATCACCCTCAATCAGAGTGGATTCAAGTCTCCAGAGAAGGTCTGGAAATTCCTGTGTATGTGACTGTCTATCAGTGTTACAATTCTTCATAGATGATCTTATTTAAATACCCTTGGGCCATGGAAAGGAGAACTTTCTCACCTTAAAAATATGAATGTGTGAAATATTTCTGAAATAACTCATTGCACAGGAATCCCACCCTCTTTCTCCCCCAGACCCTGAGTGCCTTCCTCTGCTCCCAGGGAGGGTCCCTCCCAGGTAGGATACCAGGTCTGCCCTCTGGCCCTGAAAACTGAACTCTTGGAAAGCCAGGGATATTGGAGGAAGAAACTGTAGGCCTGGGAGGAAGGGGTCTTGTCCAAGATGGTTAGCGAATGGCAGACCTAGTTCTCCTGGTCCCTGAAGTTGGTCTTTTCCTTAAGGATGTCGGCATCTGTGTGTTTGAATGTGTTCAGGTTTAGAGTGTGCCTGAACCATTGTGGCCTGGAAGGTGCAAGTGCTTTTACTACACCTCCAGGGCCACGAGGACCCAATGGAAAGGGAGGATTCCTGAAGGAGGGAAGAGAGTATTCTGCTGAGAAACCTAACCACTAGGAGATTCCAGGAGATCCAGGGATGCCTGAGATGGTGCCCACCTGAGCGGCCCCAATTCTCTGGCCCCTGTTTGTGTGGCTGTGGGCAGAAGCTGGCATCTTGTCTCCGACCTCATTCCGAAAAGGAGGGAGTTGGACTAGATGACTTCTGAATCTTCCGGGGTTCCCTCCCCATAGGCACTCCTAGGAAGGACATAGGCGCCCAAACGTCCTTCCTCTGGCTCACTCACTAAGGACCCACGTGACTTGGGTGAGGACCTCCGAGATAAACGAATCCAAATCCCTTCTTTTCAGATAAGGAACTAGGCCTAAAGCAAGGACGGGACTTGCCTTCGGCCATCGCGGAGGCTTTGAAGCTCGAGTTCTTGTTTAGATTAGCTGCGAGGTTAGGGAATCCGCGGTGCTAGTCCGGATCCTCTTAGCGTCCCGCCTGGGGCTGAAGCTCGTCACTTGACGATCCTGGGCCTCCAAGGGTGCGGCTCCCGTGAGACCTTGAGCGTGTAGCTGCGGAGGTTGGGGCAGCAGGAGCGGAAGGCGCTCACTACGGCTGGCGCCACCACGCAGTAGCAGTGCACCTCGCGTAGGTGGCCGCAGGCCTGGGCCAACTCCTGCAGCGCCGAGTTCAGGGCCGCTGAGGCTGTGGCGCGCAGGACCAGGGCCGTCAGGGTGGCGGCGTAGTGGCGGCCTGCAAGGCGCACAGCCTCCGAGACCTCCCCGAACGTGTTGAGCCTCAGTGTGGTCACCGGGATGGTGGGCTGCAGGACAAGGGGCACTCGCTCGTCGGGCACCGTGTGGTCCAGCTCTAGATCCACCGAGAGCCCCGGGTGACTGCTGCAGGTCGCCGCCCAGGCATCGTCCGGTATGCCCTCAGCATACTTGTCGAGCCGGGCGCAGAACACGGCCAAGTGCTGGAAGGGCGGGCGGCCAGGTTCAGCCAGGGCGGCCAAGACCGGGGCTGACAGACTGGCGTAATAGAGACCGAGCGCGCACAGGCGAGGGCATGCAGCCAGGACGGTGCGCACCGTTTCGGGGCGCACGTTGCACACCAGCGTCCTGTTGTTGAGGAAAAGGCCTTGGAGCTCCGGGCAGGCGCGCGCCACCTGAAGCACCAGCCCGTCGTCCAGGGTGAAAGGCATGCGGCGGAGATCCAGCTGGCGGAGCGCACACAGACCGGGAGCTCCCGCGGCGCACACCTGGAGCACCCCGCTCAGGATGTCTCGGCCCGAATAGAAGAGCGGGTTCTCACCGCGGCAGGCGATGCGCAGCCCCTGCAAGCCGGGGCCCTGCTGGGCCAAGGCACTTAGCAGTTCCGTGGCTGCTCGCCGGCTTCCTTCCTTGGACGGGTCAAATTCCAGCCCCAGGTGGCGGATCTGACCCAGGCAGGGGGACAGGCAATTCAGGGCAGCCGCGTCTGCCTCCATTTCGCAGCTTTCAGGACAAAACAGAGGAGGAAATGATCAACAGCGCGGTCCAAGGCACAGGTAGGATTCACAGCCGTCCCTCTGTGGTCCACAGGGCTCCTAGCTCCGCATCTCCATCCTTCCTATTTCAGCCTGTTTAGGGTCTCAGCGAGGGGGTCTGCCTAAGGCAATTGCTGAGCCGTAAAGGAAATGAACTCCCTTTGGGATGTCTACATCTCTAATTTGCGAGAGAAAGACCCAGGCTTCCTCTCCTGAACCAACTAGATGGCCCGGCCCAATCCCGACCAAGTGATCACTGCCAGGGCCCTTCCAGGCCTGACATTCCATGTTCTAAATTTCGTATGACAGTTCAGACCCGAAGAGATTTGCCCCAGGGACGGAGTTTGGGGCTGAGATGAATCATCTCTTTTTCATTGTAAAAAGAAATTCTTGTTCCTTCAAAAATGCTTTACATTATCATTGGGGATTCTTCCAAGTACACTCACTCAGCCCTTCCCTCCCTTAGTAGACAGGCCTTCAGGACTAGCTGTGGCCCAAAATTAAAAAATAAAAAAGCATCACCTAGTGGCCGAACTTTCCCTCAACTCACCTCACTTATACAATTTGTGGCCAGAGCTGGTCCTTTCTCCCTTTACCATCTCTCTCATCCAGTCAGTTGTCCCCTTCTCTCCACTCCCAGAGCTACAACATTTCTGGCTCTCCTTGCCTCTTACCTAGGCTATGGCAATAGCCTTCTAATGGGTTTTCCTGCCCCAGGTCTCTCTGGATCCATTCTATCATCCATTGGGAGGCCAAGGTGATTTTCTGATGAGTATCTCTGACTATGTCCACCCCTCTATGCCCCATTAGTTCCAGTCTCCCTGTTACCCCTAGGATCAAATATAAACTCTGGCACTCAGAACTCGTCAGAAGCTGGTACCTTTTTAAAAAAAAACAGTATTTCATTGTCTTTGCCCAATTACATGTAAAAAGTTGGCACCTTCTTATCTCTGCAGTCTTCTTCATGGACTCTATGACCTGGCTACACTGGCATGTTTACTGGCTCTCACACGTGATACTTTAATCTCTCATCTCCTCGCCTGTACACTGGTTGACTACTTATCTCTGCCTTGGAGCTGCCCTGGCTTCCTTCTGCACTCAGCTCAAAACCCATCTAGAGGCCTTGCCAAGTCCCCTAAGCTGTTAATGGCTTCCTCTCTCAGAATGCTTCCCTAAATGGGAATATATGGAGAGATGCTGTTTGGGCCCAGGTATTTACATCTTGTCTCTGACACTAGAATGAATGCTCTTGGAGGGCAGGCACTGCTTTGCCTTTCTTTGGACCCCTAGTTCAATAAATGCTTGTTGAATTACAAAGAAAAACGACTCTGAAAGACTTGAGAACTCAGATCAATTCTCATTCCACTGGGTAGATGAGGTACCATGCTAACCATTCTTTGGGCAGAGAGATGACTGGCTCAGGGTGCAGAATAAGGCATCTGTTTTCAGACACAGCCAATGAGAGAATGCATTTGCCTGACTATGAATATCTCTTTAAAAGGCTTCCTTTTCCCTTTTTCCATTAAGGGTAGGGTGGGAGGTTCAGGGGAGACAAGGAGAGGAGAAAGAAAGGAAAGAAGGGAAAGAAGGAAGAAAAAGAGAAAAAGGGAAGGAAGGGAAGAAGGAAGGGAGAGAGAGAAGGAGGGAGGGAGGAAGGGAAAAAAGGAAGGGAAGGGAAGGAAGAAAAAAGTCTTAAGGTGGCTTTTTTCTTAATGGAAGGAAGACAATAGAAAGGAGACCAGAAAGAACAGACAAGAAGGACAGATTAAAAAATTACAGTTTGAACTTATTATATACCTAAAATAAATCAAATTATATATAATAAAAGCAACCTCCTTTTTCTGATTTACTATGTATATGCAAATGCCCATTCATTTTAGTATTGGTTAAGTTCAAAATAAAAGTAGTTTAACAACATTAAATGCTTTTAACTTCTTGCCTACTTGATTAGCTCTGAGCCCTTTCCTTTTTAGTTAAATTTCAATAGAATGCAAAATCCTTAAAGAGTAGAGAGACCTTTTTTTCCTTTGTTTCCTTCCTTTCTTCCTTCTTTTCTTTGTTTCTCTCTCTCTCTCCTTCCTTCTTCCTTCCTTTCTTCTTTCATTTCCTAGATCTGACTCATAGTAAGCATTTCATAACTGCCTGTTGAATTGAAGTCAAGCCTTGGACAACCAAAAAGTTGATGGGAAGACACCTGAAGTCTTTACAGATTGGTTGGACCTACCACAGTATAGTCATTATCTTCTGGCATGGCATTAAAGAATTTTAAGCAAGTTGAGGCTCAAAACATCTTTCCTACTTGTAGTCAAGTCACTATACCTCCCTGAAGACCCTCTCCCTCCTCCTACCTGGAGGCAGGCCATAGGAGATAGGGATGGGGAGGTGGAGAGCTGTCTCTCCACCCCTGTGGGTCTGGCCAGCCTAAGACTGTGCTTTAGAGGGATGCCTATGTTATTACAGTTTGGTGAATGTTTTCAATATTGTCAAAACTGTTCATTGTTTCTAGGGAAGGGACCCTCTTCTTCCGTGGTAAAAGTGGAAGCTGGCAGCTGGATCAAGAACATGGGTGGAACTGATAAGCCTGGGCCAGCCACCTTCTCCTACTTGTAATCATTAATGGGACTTGGTCAGTCACTCAGTTGGTGGCAGTTATTCTAATTCTGCTGATAGTACTGAAAGTACTAAAATATTAAAGTGTCTGTATTGGTCCTTTGCTATCACAGCCTGCATTTTGTCCCTTGGCAAAAAAATTAAAAATATAATAAAAAAAATAGCCCAGGGACCTCAAATAAATTACATAATAATAATAGCATTCATGTAGCTCTTTATGGTTTGCAAAGCACTTACAAATATCTCTTTCAATCCTCCCCCTCCCCCCCAAGATAGGTATTATTATTATACCCTTTTATAGATGAGGAAACTGAGGCTAAGAAAAAGTTAAATGACTTGCCCAAGGCAGGTTTGAACTTTTGGCCTTCCTGCCTCCAAGTTCAATGCTCTCTCCCCTGTGCCACATAGGTGCTTTGGGGGTTTAGAACTCTTGAGGGAAAATGCCTCCTACTGTGGAGTGGGCAAGAATGGGTCCTTAAGGCCTCCTCACCTGATATCTGTGCTGTACCACACAGAGCTTGAGTTGACAGCAGTGGCCCAGGTCCTGCAGACCTGTGAAACTGCATATCGATCCCGAAGGGGCAAGTGTCGGAAGATCAGTGACAGTAATTCTTCAGGGAGGTATTTCCACAGTTCAGCCATTGGGTAGGTGGTTGGCTCCAAAGGATCTCTGTCCACTAATTCTTCTGCAGCATGACTGGAACTGGTCTGAAGAGAGAGATCTGGGCATGACTCAGAGGGAAAGAATCATCCACTCACAAAACTCTTCCCCCAGCTAGTACTCAATGGCTTCTATGGCCAGGGAAGATCACTATGGGGTGAGAACATCAGCCTTGATCCCTGACCAGACCTAGGTGCAGCTCAACATCCTGGGGGGGGGGGTCAGTGTTTATTCCCCTTGTTTTTGCTATTCAGTCATTTCACTCATGTCCAGCTCTTTGTGGGTTTTGTTGGCAAAAAAACATGATTTGCCATTTGCCAATTCCTTCTCCAGCTCATTTTACAGATGAAGAAACTGAGGCAAACAGGGTTAAGTGACTTGCCCAAGGCCACACAACTAGTGTGGTCAGATTTGAACTTACAAAGATGTCTTCCTGACTCCAGGTTCAGCACTGTCCACAGTGCCATTTAGCTGTTTCATTCCCATTGCTAATTTTCTTAAAGAACTCATTGTGGCTTTCTCTAATTTTCAGCCTTTGCCTTCTTTTAGGGCAATACATTCCATAAGCTTATTTCCCTCTGTCAATACAGACATTTTTTCATTTGTTTTAAGATTATCTTCATCCAGTAAAGAGGGAGCTGGATTAGAAAGCAGCAGTTCTATATGTATGTGAATGTGTATATATACACACACACAGTGAGAGATAGTATGTATGTATAACATATATACACATATTTACATATAGAAATATATCTCAAATAATTGGTTTCCTTTATAATTGCAGGTATTTTATTTTATTTATTGAAAAATACTTGGGAATCCATAGACTTCCTAAGACTGCCAAAGACTCAAAAAAAGGATAAGAGCCTTTGGAACTTTTAAAATCTCCTCTGGTTCAAGCATTCTATAATCTAACCTTCTGTGTTATAAAATCATTTCCAGCTCTACCATCCTATGTTTTTCCCCTACACTCCTCCCACTTCCAAACTTCTCCATGACTATTGAGAGTCCCACTGTCCTCACCGTTCCTCAGGCTCACCCAAGGTGTCATTCGGAATTCCTTGCATCTCTCACCTACAAGATCTCCCATCTCCTATCTAATCTGTTGCCAAGGCCTGGGCAACATCCCTCAAACAAGATGGCTTTTCTCTGCTCTAACACAGCTCTCACTCTAATGCAGTCTCTCATCACCTCATCCCTGGACTAGTGCACTAACCTGCTGGTGGGTCTGGCTGTGCTAAGTCTCTCTCCCACTCTAGTTCTTCCTCTCAGCCATCAAAGTGATTTTCCTAAAGCACAGGTCCTGCCATAACACTCCCCTCCTCCAGTGGCTCCCTAGCACTATTAGAATCAAATACAAAATCTTCTCTTTGGCATTCGAAGCTCCCCATAGCCTAGTTCCTCCTCCCCACCCTACCTTTCCAGCCTTTCTACTCCTTTTTCAACCCACCCCACCCCTCCACATACCCTGGGATCCAGTGATATCAGTCTCCTTGCTGTTTCTCAAACCAGACACTCCATCTCCCGACTCCAGGCATTTTCACTGGCTGTTCCCCATGCCAGGAACGCTCCCCTTTCTTATCTCTGCCTCCTGCTTTCCTTCATGTCTCACCTAAAAACTCACCTTGTACTGGAAGCCTTTCTCCATCCCTCTTAGTGCTACGTTTTCCCTCCACTAAGTATTTTCCGTTTATCCTGGAACGGAACTGGTCTGAATAGACGTTTCCTCGTGCTTTAGACTGTGATCTCCTTGAGGAACTGCCTTTTTGCCTTTCATTACATTCCCAGGGCTTAGCGTAGTGCCTGGCCCATAGTAGGGGCATAAGAAGTGCTTATCTACTGGCCGTTCTGACAGTCTTTTAGAGCTTTGCCAGCCTAGCCATCCCTTCTTTTGTGCACGAGTTAGTGTGTGAGGTCCTTAGAGAATAAACTCTCCTCCCGCTCCAACGTCTGGTTTATCTTCCATTTCTATCCAGTTTGCTGGGCAGACTCAATGCTCAACCTCAGAGCCCAGGAGGGAGACCTTTCCTTTCCGTCTGAGTTCAGTTCCCACATCCTACAAGAGGCCTTTCCCCGTCCCCCTAATAAGGTTTCCTGCTGTCTCCTTTGTGAACTGGGAGCTCTTTGAAGGCAGAGATTATTCGTGCCTGTTTTTGTGCCCCCAGAATTTAGTACGGTGTCTGATGCCCAGAGGATGCTTAATAAAGACTTACAGGTTTGGCTTGGTTCTGCTCTCACCCCAACCTGCTCCTGCTCCTGCTCCCGCCCCTTCCCTATTCAGCCGAATCACCTCTCTCACGCCTGGCCCGGAATAACTGTCTGTTGGCCTCGGATTCCAGGGCCCGCCCGGCCCAGCCCCGGCTCCGGCCCCGGCACTTACTTACAGGACCGTACCCAGGGGCCGTGGCCTTTGCCTTTCCCTTCAACTGCGAGGACTTTCTCAGGACTATATTTTGACTGGAACTTCAAAGAAGAGGGCGACCACTGCGGCCTCTGCCAAGACGCAGATCATTCCGAGGCCCTGAGCTGCTGGCTGGGACGGGCCGGGTTCGGGAGCCCAGGGCCCTAACTCGGGGTGGGGCTCGGGGAACTTTTCCTCCGCCTCCACAGTCTCCCCAGGGCCGCCTCGAGAACTGCCGGATACCCCGTAGAATCCAAGGTATCCGGGGCCCGCCCTCCTGGTTACACCATGCCTTTGACAGTCTGCCAACGTCCCCCACTTCAATGCAGTGGCCCTTTGGGAGACTAATCTTTTCCATCAGCAGCTGATGCCTTGCGGCGGTGAAAGAGTTAAATGGGTAGGGTTCGAGAACCCGGAGTAGAAACCTGAATGGTTCATTCAAATCAGCTGGGTACAAGTAGCCAACCACCAGGCTGGGCGGGGCCGGGCCCCAAGGAAGCTGCGGGCTGGAGGATAGGTGCCCAGGACATCAGGTGGCAGCCCTAGGGGATCCCTTCTTTCGGGGCGCAGGAGATCCTGTCAGCTGTTTCCACGTGGGGGGTCTTGGGCGGACAAGAGCCAGGCCTTCCCTTCGCCCTCCGTCCCCCCGCGCTCCTAGTCCAATCCTACAGCTTCCTGCGAGCCCGGTGTCCTGGGACAGACTGGCAGGCTGCTAGCCGGGGGCGGCCAGACAACTGGACCTGGAGAGTCCCCCTCCTCCTCCCGCCCCCGGGCACTGGAAGTTTGAGCTAGTGGAAACATTGGACTCCGAGCCAGGGGACGTGGTTCGGAATCCTGTCTCTGCCACTGAGTGTCTGTGGGCGAGTCACATCGCCTCGTTTCCTCAGCCGTACTACGTAGTGATAATATTTCCAGGAGTTTGATCAGTTTTAAAGCTCTAGGGAAAGGGAGGCTACCCGGCTTGCCACTACGTCTCGAGCTTTTCTCACCCGGCCCGACGGTGCGTCCCCACCTCTTTTCGAAGTCCAAAGAATCGTGAGGCTGGGGTGAGATGTGATGTTCCAGGGCGGATCCCGCCTGAGCCCACATAGCCCAGGGACACTAAGTCTCCAACACTCCCAAAAGGCAAGCCGAACATGAACCCCAGTCTCCGTGGATCCTCTCCTTTCCCCCTGCCTTAGCAGACAGGGGTCCTAGAGGGCAAATAATAACCCACAATTGCCCAGCGTTCTTCTCAGCAACCCTTGTGAGCTAGCCAGAACCATGTGGCATTATGGATAGTGGTTGTCTCGGATTCCGAAAGGCCGGAGTTCAAATTTTGCCTCAAACAAGTCCTAGAAGTGTGACCTTGGGAGAGTCACTTAACTCCTCTCAGCCTCAGTTTCCTCATTTGTAAAATGGGAATGACACGCACCTATTTCAGAGTTGTGATGAACAAACGAGACAGGCACTACATGCATCTTAATCTCCTCAGCCCTCCATGTCACTCACCCCTCTCTGTTGGGAAATTCTAGCCAGCTACCCCGATCTGAATGTTTCTTACCTGCCCCAGAGAGCGGACCTTGGAACTCGAGCTGAAAGGGTTCCTGGACTCCCTAAATTTCCAGGGCCGACTCCTGGATGGCTGACTCACGGGAGCTGAGGCTGGTATGTAGGCTTGGATTGGGCTGATTCGGGGGAAGACCCAGGCCCTTAGGCCCATCCACTAGGTAGGAGCTCCTCTCACTACACTCTACGGCTTTGGCTGCTCTCCCGGGGCGGCCCCCGCCCCGGACTTGGGGGGATCCCGGATTGGGGAGCCAGCTCTGCCCCTCCTCCCCTTCTCTCTCATTCCTCCTCCCTGCCCCCCCTCCCTCTGGGCTCTGCGCAAACCCGGAAGAACGGGCGGACAGAGCCGGTGTCTGCGAGCTCCGGAGCACCCAGGACCGCTCAACTTGGTCAGTGTCCGCGGGGAAGGCAGGAAGGCAGGAGGGCGCGAGGAGGGGTGGACGGGGTGGGTAGGGACGGCGGGGAGAGGGCACCAGGGCCAGGGTCCAGAATTTTGCCTGGTTAGAGGTGCCAGGCATGAGCATGGTCCTGAGCTGGGGGTGGGGTGTGGTGGTGGTGGCTGGCATCGCCCGAGTGGGAGACCCAGGCTATTCGGGTCCTTCTCTCTCTTCTCCCTGGGGTTAGCCTGGGTTGGCAGGGGCCGGGGCCGGACTCGGGCCCCACGTGGGAGACGGTGTTCGGAGCCGTGAGCTGTTGGCCCCCTCGGGAGTCCCGTTTCTTCGGACAGCGCAAGTTCCGGAGGCACTTTGGCTGTTTGTAAAGCGCATTCCTCAGGAGCGCAAGGGTTCTTGTCGCCACCTCACCGATGGGGAAAATGAGGCCCGGGGCCATGAAGGGATTTGGGAGTGGGTGCCCGCGAGCAATTGGTAAAAATCCGAGCCTTGCTCTCTTGCCAAGCTCTAGGCCACGCTGAAAATCTGGAAGTCAGCCACGAGCTGGACCCGCTCCTCCCCCCTTTCCCTGAGCGTGGGCCCATCCCCCACCCTCACCCCCTCCCTCCCTCCCCAGCCGCCCTGCCTGCCCAGGAACGGTCTCTGGAAGATAGACGTCCCAGTTAGGGGCGAAGGGGACGTACCCTGGCCAGAAGCCTAGGAGGGAGCTGGAGTAATAGTGACCTAGAGTATGGGACAAGAGTGGATGGAACAGGCAGAGAGCCTAGTGGAAAAGGAAGAGGAAGGAAGGGGATGTCATTGGACCAACACTGAAGAGTTTACCGTAAGCAGTGTACGGGGCCTGGATAAAACCCCAGGCATTTCATAGACTCGTAGGATCTGAGAGGAAGAGAGGGACCTTGGGGCTAGCTAGTTCAGCTTGATCTTAATGGCAAATTCCTTCTACATGTACCCAATAAGACTTCATCTGGGCTTCCCTTGAAGAGGTCTGAGGGGAAACCCATCCCCTCCTTAGGCGGTCCGCTCCATTTTAGAAGAGTTCTGACGGTTTGTAAGGGGATTCAATCAGAAGGGACTAAAAACATAAAAGGAATCTTTGAAAAGTGCCCTGAAAGCAACGTGGGCCGGAGCCCTTCGAGCTGAGGGGCTCAGGGATGACTTCATAGAGAAGGTGGCATCAGAGGTGGGTGAGGTAGGAGTTCCTGTAATAAGGGAGACGTTGAACAAAGGTTCGGGTCACTCAGGAAGGGGAACATCCTCTTCGGGAGTCTGGGAGTAATTCAGTGCGGCAGGTCTAGCATCTGTACCAGGGAGAAGGGCAGTCTGGGGAAATAGGTTGAAGTTGACTGTGGTAAAGCTAGCGAAGGTAGACTGAAGAATGTGTTTGGATGATGATCCATGTAAAACAGTGAACCATGGAAGGTCGTGGAGTGAGATCAGCTGGCAGAACTGGCTTTTTCTTGTTCCTGAGGACAGTTCCTTGATTTCCTCCATTTCTTTCAGCGGAAGTTCCTCTACTATCTTTATGACCAAAGGTGTTTCTTGGAAGATGATATTAGTGGCTTTAGGAGGATGGAATGGAGGAAAACTGAAGGACACCTGTTTGGAGGTTATTACAATAGTCCAGTTAAAAGAGCCTGAACCAGGCTGGTGGCCATTGTAGTCCAAAGGAATCAGATGAAAAGATGAGCCTCAGTTTCTTCATCTGTAAATTGAGGACTGAATTACATAGTTTCACAGCTCCCCTTTCACTCTTAATTAGACCTGTGCATATAAACTAAACCAGAGGTGTCAAACTTACTGCCACTTGGCCACAATCAGCCCCTCCAGAGTGGGGCCAAACCAAGTTCAACTCATTGGGAAATGTTTACCAAAATAAATAAAAATATAATGCAACAGAGAGCATGATCTGAGTCAATATTGGGCATCGAGGTGGCAGTGGATAGAGCACCAGGCTTGGAATCAGGAGGACTTGGGTTTAAATCTGGCCTCAGATCCTTTATAACTGGGTGACACTAGGCAAGTTATTTAACCCAGCTTGTCTAAGCCATATCTTTCTGTTTTAGACTTGTTTCTAGGACAAAAAGTAAGAGTTAAAAAAAAAGAGTTTGCTTTTCTCAGTGGCTTATACTTTGCCCTTAAAGTTTTGTTGTCAGAATTAATTTGCTTCCTAAAGACTTCCCCTTAGAAAGGAGAGAGAAAAGCCATTCACTTCCTCATCCAAGATTAGGGTGTGGCTCTTAATGCTTTAGAATTTCAGTAAATCTTCTATCCACATTTTCATACAACCTCACTCAATTCTAAAATGGTAATAAAAATGATTATAAATGACCCATACAAAGTACATTATAATTGCTAGGGTAAAATGGAGCCCAGAGCCTGGAATCAGGAAGACTTGAGTTTAAATCCAAGCTCAGACACTTACTAGCAGGATGACCCTGGGCAAGTCATTTAACTGTTACTTGCTTCACCTTCCTCTTCCCTAAAATGAGAATAATGATAATACTGTCTCCCTTCCCCTTCCAACCCCCTTCCCTGGGTTATGAGAACCAAATGAGATAATATTTCTAAAAAAAAAATAAATAAAAAAACCTTCTTACTTTTTGCCTTAGAATCCATAGTAAGTATCTGTTCAAAGGAAGAAGAATTGTAAGGGCTAAGTGATTGAGATGTGCTCTGGGGTCACATAGCTGTAAACTGTCTGAGGCCAGATTTGAACCTAGGACCTCCCATATCCAGGCCTGGTTTTCTATCCACTGTCCCATCTAGCTGCCTAGAGATAATATTTTTAAAGCATTTAACACAGTGGCTGGCACATAGTAGATACTTACAAAATTCTTGTTTCTGTCTTTCAAGCTTTGCAAAGGGCTTTACATATGTTATATCATTTGGTCCTCATAGCAATCATATCTATCTATAGCTATATTTATCTCCCCATTCCATAGATGAGGAAAAAGGTAAGTAGTGGTGAGATGTCTTACCCAGGGTCACGCAGTGCCAATAAATAAAGCTTGGACCTTCTGTGCAGATCTGTGATAAGGAGAAATCAAGGCACAAAAGGTCCAAGCTTAATCCATTTATTAGCAAAGTTAGCAGTTAGTAATAATAGAAGTCAGTGGTCTCTCAGTTAGCAGAGCCCAGTATAGTCAGAAGAGCTTTTTAAATCCAGTTTAGTGGTTGTATAAGATTCAGTGACACCCACTTATCTAAGATTGTGATTGGTTCTTAATTATGCTATCTGATGAAGAACCTTCATCCATTCAACCAGAAACCCCAAATTTGGGCAACATCCTCTAAGAAGGCCTCATGACAGCTAATCCCAAAGTGCCCTCCTGAACTCAGGTTCTTCCAGAGTTCTTCCTTGGGGTTATGGAGGGGGCATAGATTTAGTCATCCACCTGTAATATTCTCTAGAAAGTTCCTCATTCCCTACCTTGATGGAGCCCAGTACTATGAAAACGTCTTGTGATTAGATTGAATAAACTTTCATCTTCTTTCCTTTCTTTCTTCTCTCTCAAACTCCCTCCCTCCTCCTTCCTTTTCATTTCTTTCTTCCTTTCCTTTTTCTTTCTTCCTTTCCTTTTTCTTCCTTCCTTCCTTCCTTCCTTCCTTCCTTCCTTCCTTCCTTCCTTCCTTCCTTCCTTCCTTCCTTCCTTCCTTCCTTTCTTTCTTTCTTTCTTTCTTTCTTTCTTTCTTTCTTTCTTTCTTTCTTTCTTTCTTTCTTTCTTTCTTTCTTTCCTTCTTTCCTTCTTTCCTTCTTTCCTTCTTTCCTTCTTTCCTTCTTTCCTTCTTTCCTTCTTTCCTTCTTTCCTTCTTTCCTTCCTTCTTTCCTTCTTTCCTTCCTTCTTTCTTTCCCTTCTTAATAGTAGGTATCACTTTCAAGACAGAAGAGCAGGAAGGACTAGACAATTGGAATCAAATGACTTGCCCAGGGTCATATAGCTAGGAAGTATCTAAGGTCACATTTGAACTCAGGACCTCCTGTCTCCAGGCCTGGCTCTCTATCCACTGAGCCACCTAACTGTATCACCTTTCTTTCTTATCTACCTCAACTGGCATGCTTATTGAAGGTTGGGCATTAGATGCTCATAGCAATACTCTAAGCCTTCAAGCTGGGTTACAATATTAACAAAACTTGTTAACTATTAATCAGTAATTTCATAATAGTTAGCAAGTGTCTAAGACTGGATTTGACTAGTCTTCCTGACTCCAGTGTGCCACCTGGCACTTAGTGTGTCACAGCTGGGCTCTGACTCCAGCTGCTGGCATTCTCTGCAGATCCTACCCCCTGGGGTCTGAGAAGGATCAATCAGTCTAAACGACTGATTGGGTCTGGCCCCATGGCTGGTACCTGAGGATACTGGAAGATTTTTTTTTCTTCTCCCCAAGTCACAGACATATTCTGCCTCCCCCCATCACCTCCCACCATACCTCCGGCCCAGAGAGGGAAGGGGATCTTAGATCCAGCTGGCCAGCCTGGCAGGGATTGCCCTCTGCTTCACCCTGGCCTCTTGGCCTTTCACCAGGGCTAGGCTGGGACTTCTGCTTTATGTCAGCCCTTTTCTGGGTCCTCCTTCCCACCTCTTTCCTCCCCCCAAATTCCCCTAGTTCTGTCTGCCAGTCAAAGCTGCCCAAGGCCCAAAGGTCTGACACCTAGGGAGGGGAGTGACCTAGAGAACCTGGCCCCTCTTTGGTGTTCAGGGAGGTGGTGGCCCTGCAGAAAAGAGGAAGGGCAGGAGGATCTGAAAGTGAGAAGAGCTGAGGACTGCTCCATCTCCAGGAAATGCCCAGGAGGGGAGATCTGGGGACACCATTCTGAGAAAGTACTAGCTGTCTGTCACAGTTCCCTGCACGAGAGGCTCCCTCTGCTCACTGTCTCCTGGGCTTCCCTTTCTACCAGGGCTTCTTCCCCTACCATGTACTCCCAAAGACCTCCAAGCCCGTTCTTTGGAGGTCTCTTTAGAGTCGATGAATTCTCTGTTTCAAGGTGGCTTCCAGCTCTGGCACTCTCCAGGGCAAAAGCATTCTATGTTTGAAGCTCCATCTTTAGCTTTGCTCTAGTGTCTTATCATTTTTTCTTTTCCCTAGTTTGTATAGCATGAAGGATGTGGAGTTCAGAAGACCTGGGTTACACCTGGGCAAGTCACTCTACAAGCCTCCATTTTCTCATCTATAAAATGGGGATAATAATAGCACTGTAAGGGTTAAATTAGGATTTTGACAAAATAAGAGAGCAGCTTTTAATAACTTGGGTTTTAATGGAAAACCAGAGAAAAGAAAATTTCTGGCAGCTTTGAACAATTAACAATTTAGTTTTATTAAAATAGAGATAGTAAAAGAATATAGTAGAGAAATATGGGGAAGAGGTAGAAAAGAAATTGCCTAATACCTAACTAGCTTCCCTCTGACTACCTGTAGCTGCCTATAAGTGCTGTTATAGAAAGTCCAGCTGCTCACCTCTCAGCTCGGCTCACTGGGCAGAGTAAAGATTCTCCTCCCTCCTCAGTCCTCGAGCTGGCCTTTTATAACCCCTTTATACTTCCCTTTCTGTCTCTCTGGTTTCTACTTCCTTTCACTGTGGGCTGGCATAGCTTTACACATCTCTATGGTAAAAGGGCCTCCGGATCCCGTTAAATGAGAGAAAGGGATTAAGAATTCCCTTTTACAGCACCCACTTCACAGAGATATGAGGATCAAATGAGATTACAATTTATAAATGTTAGTTATTATCATTATTTATTTGCTTATTTTAAAAAAACCCTTACCTTCCATCTTAGAATCAATACTGTGTATTGGCTCCAAGGCTGAAGAGTGGTAAGGGCTAGGCAATGGGGGTCAAGTGACTTGCCCAGGGTCACACAGCTGGGAAGTGTCTGAGGCCAGATTTAAACCTAGGACATCCCATCTCTAGGCCTGGCTCTCAATCCACTGAGCCACCCAGCTGCTCCTGCTATTATCGTTATTCAAAAAGAAAATTTATCTTCTGTCCTAGTATCAATTCCAAGGCAGAAGAGCTAGAGAATTAGCGTTATGTGATTTGCCTAGTGTCACACAGCAAGGAAGTATCTGAGATTAGATTTGAACCCAAGACCTCCTCGCTCTCTACCCACTGAGTCACCTAGCTGTGCCTGTGTAAAGTGTTTTTGCAAGCCTCCTAGCCTTAAATAAATGTTAGCTATTTTTTGTTGGAGTTGGCTGAATTTCTTAGGTAGCGTAGTGACTTATTGGGGTGTCTCCATTTGTATGGAGAACACTCAGCCTGGGATCTGGGATTCCTTGGGAGCCTGGGAAGGCAGGGCTGGAGACTGACCAACTGGCCAACATGATGTACAGGAGCCTGAGATGGCAGGAGATCTCTGGAAGATGGCAGACGGCCACCAGGAGTGGAGTGGCGGTGCTTACCTGTTTGTGGAATCCACAATGGAGAAAGTCATTCTGTCTGACCTATACCAGGATCCTCAGAAGAAGCTGGCAGTATTTCGGGCCCTTAAAATGGCCCTAGCAGGTGACTATGGGGTCTTGGGAGTATATATGGGAGTGGGAGCAAATAATAATGACGTGGGCTTTTGTTCAATGGTATTTTGTAGCTTACAGCCTTCTTGTGGTACAGACATTAGTCCTCTCTCTCTTTTTTTTTTTAAAGAATCCTTTACTCTCTTAGAAATGACTCTAAGACAGAAAGGCAAAGGCTAGGCAAATGGGGTTAAGTGACTTGCCCAGGGTCACACAGCTAGAAAGTATTAGAGTCAGATTTGAATCTTGATCCTCCCAACTCCAGGCCTGGCACTCTATTCACTGGGCCACCTAGCTGCTCCTTAGTTCTGTTTGCTAGAAGAAGATGATAAAGGGCATCCAGATGAAGGGAGGGTATAGATGTGGGAGCAAGGCCAGCACCCAGGGGCTACTCTTGCAATCATCCCTTCCCCATCCCAGGACCTTGTTTTTATTTCCCATTCCCCTCCCTCAAAATAAATTGAAGAGGGAAGTCAATCACCCCCCAGTTTCAGACTCATCTCACCACAAGGAAGGACAGTGGGTGGGCACTTCTCAAGGAAGAGCTTTGCTCCCCAAAGTATTCTACCAGTCAGGTATGAAAAACAATGGGGCAGTGAGATGGTTCAGTGGATAGAGCATCAGGCAGAGAGACAGGATTTGGTCCTGGGTTCAGACTGGACCTCAGACATCTAGCTGTGTGACCCTGGACTAGTCACTTAACTCCCATTGCCTAGCCCTTACCACTCTTCTATCTTGGAACCAATATGCAGTACTGATGGTAAAATGGAAGGTGAGGGCTATTTAAAAAAAGAGAAACAACTAAGAGGTAAACCCTGAGGTGTCAGTGTGACCCCAGACTGCTAAGGAAGGACAGACTAGGGGTGGCTCTCCAGGATGCTTTACATTTATCTGTCTCCTCCTCTGCGTAGCAGCTCTAAGATGTATTTTTGCAGGGGAACTGTGTACCTGTGTGTATCGGGACCCTGTGCAGATACATGTGCACCTTTGCCTGTGTCTGTCAACGTAACGTAACGTGTGTGTGTCTGGAAGCATGGCCATCTGTCCATGTGCACTGTTGCATGTTTCTGTGTGTATCGGGAGCCCGGCCCCCACACACACAATATGTATTAATGTGGGTGTCTGAAGGCCATGCCTCTATGTATATTCGGGTTGATGGCCACCATTGATGCGCATGTGGCTCAGGTGACTGGCTCTCTCCATTGTCTAAGCCTTTCTCTCTCTCTCTCTCCCTGTCTCTGGCTCCCACCTTCCCCAATTCCTTCTTCTGTCTCATTGCAGCCTACACCAGGTCTTTTCCTTTCCCCGGCTCTCCCTCCTCTGAATGTTGCACCTTAAGGCTTCAGGACCTGGGAGTGAGCAGGGACCTGGATGAAGCAGGATGTGGGAAGCCCTTCCCCCCCTCCCCTGATCTGGGCTTGGTTGCTGAGACCAGGCTTGCAGAGAGCAGCTCCCCAGCTTCTGCTCTCCAGACAGGGCTCAGCATGAGAAGATGCCCCCTTCCAGGAGCAGGGCCAGGTGGTTTCTCCCAGTTTACTGTGGACGAGCTCCAGGAGAAGGGATGACATTGCCGGTGAAGAAGGCTTTCCTGATATCTGCCTTGTTGTCCCCCAGAAGCCCCAGAGCTCATTATTGTCAAAGTCTGCAGTATTAACAGGCAGGACCTCCCTCTCTACTAATATATTTGATTTCCTGGGATGGGAGCTGCCGAGCTTGCCAGGGCCAAATCTCTGATCATACCCAAGCTGATCTAAGGGCATAGCTGCTACCTAGTGGGCTCACCAACTCTCAATGATCCAAATGTGGCTTGGGAGTCATTTTTTAAACCCTTACTTTCTGTCTTAGAATCAATACTCAGTATGGCTTCCAAGAAAGAAGAGCAGTAAGAGCTAGGCAATTGGGGTTAAGGGACTTGACCAGGGTCACACAGCTAGGAAGGTGTGAGGACCTGATCCCTAGCATGTGGCTTTCTATCCACTGAGCCAGCTCGTGTCCCAGGAATCATGTTTTGTAATAGTTTTGTATGGCTATGAAGAGCCCAGGCCACAGAACGTTAGAGTCGTATGGGACTTTAGAACATAAATTATTAACATCCCAGAATTCTACACTGTAAGGGACCTCCGAGATCATCAGTCCGTGCCTGAAGATGTCCTGAGGCAACATCTCCACATGCAGAACCTCTTTGCCTGAAGACCTCTAGTGATGGGAGAACCCACAGCCTCCAGAGCCAGTTCATTCCAGTTTTGGACAGCTCGAATCATTAGGAAGTCAGCTAGGTGGCACAATGGTTAGAGATTTGGGCCAGGAGTCAGGAAGCCCCTCAGACGCTTCCTAGCTGTGTGACCCAGGCAAGTCACTTAATCCCGATTGCCTAGCTCTTGAAAAAACAAAGTAAGGATTGAAAAAATAAAGACAATGAAGAATGAGCAGGAGGTTCACCTCCCTCTCTCCAGGGTCAGCCTGTCGCCTGACCTGCTGCACCCTGGGGCCTCCCCGGCTTCCCCCCCTCCCCTAGAATGCTCCGGGAGCCAGGATGGGGCGCAGATTCTGAAGATTCACTGCAGCGGCCTCCAGCTCATCGTGCAGCTGAAGTTCTGCGGGCAGGAGCTGTGCGGCCGCTTCCTCCGGAGCTACCGCGAGGGGGCTCTGCGGGATGCCCTCCGGAACAGCCTGGTGCCTCTCCTCGACCAAGCTCAGCACCTCGGACAGCTGCACCTGGAGCTGCACGTGGGCTCCGAGCGCCTGGACTTGATGCTGCATGAGGAGGACCGCTGCTTGCGCTGCATTCATCAGGCCAAGGTGCGCGCCAGCGGGGCCGGGGGAAGGTTGGCAGGAGCGGGCGGGCGGGGAGCCAGACTCGCACTTAGCCTTTTCCGTCTTCCTTCCCTCGCTCTTTCCCAGCCGGACCGGCTCCGAGATGAGGAGATAAGTGATCTGGAGGATGCTTTCCGGAGCCTGACCTGCGACCCGGGGGGCGGGGTGGCCCTTGCCTCTGGCCCCGAGGCTCCAGCCCTCAAGGCTCCAGCCCCCAAGGCCCCTGCCCCCAGAGTCCCTGTCCACTCGCCCCCTCCCCCTATGCAGGGGCAGACTTTTGTGTTCCAGGGACAGGAATTTGGTGAGTGAGCCCTGGCGGGCGAATTCATTTTGCTGGGCCAAAAGTTTGAGGGATCTTTGTTTTATCCCCGGCTCCTAGGAAGGGGGCAATATTACCAGAAGTGGGGTGCACTGGAGAGAGGCGATTCTTGCAAATTTGCAGACTGCCCAGGAAGGGCAGGGCAGTTTTGGGGGGGGGATTCCTGGCTCATCTGGGCTGTCCATGAAGGAGACAGTTCTTGTTTAATTCTGGTATTAAAGAGGGAGGGTCTGGGGTGGGGGTAGTGGCAATTGTGGGTTTATTGGGGGCATTTGAGGATTGTTGGGGAATCCTCGATTCATATGGAGGGGTCCAAGGAGTGGAAGTGGAAGGGTGAAGGACTGGAGACCGAGTCCTGTACAGACTGGGGAGGGGTGGCCATAGGTCCAGTTTATTGAGTGTCTGGGGACAGGAACCCCAGGTTTATGTGGAGATCTCCTAGCTCCCAGCTATCTCCACTCAGGCTTACCCCATTCCTTTCCGGCAGCTAACCGACCGCTGAACTCGGATGACCAACTGAAATTTGCCCGCTTGGTGGGACGCAAATGGCGGACAGTGGGCCGGGCATTGCAGTGCCCTGCCCTTCGGGAGCAAGATCTGGAAAACCTGGCCTACGACTACGACCGTGATGGGCTTTTTGAGCAGGCCTTCCAGCTGCTTCACCATTTTGTACAGGCCGAGGGCCGCCGGGCCACCCTCCAGCGCCTCATCGAGGCTCTGGACAGAAGCAGCCTCACCAGTGTGGCTGAGGACTTGCTGGGGCTGCCTAGGGTCCAGGAGGATGGGGACCATGAGAAGGAGCAGGGGTAGGCGGCACTGCCCAGCCCACCTGGCCTGAGTCAGCATGATCCAGACCTGTTGGGTCAAGGGTGGGACTCCTGATTTGTCTGGGTCCTGGGGTAGCCAGCTGACCCATCCAGGCACTGTGAAGACCCTACTCTCTCGGAGAGGGCTGCAGGACAGAAGGAGGGCTGCTCTCCCACCCAGCTCCCATCAGCCCTTGGATGTTTCCCTCACACACATACAGGGACCTTTAGCCTCTCCTGTGCCCACCCACCCACCAACAGCCATTCCCCCATCTTCTTTTCAAGGCCCAAGCACTTTGGAGGCTGTTCAGCCCAACAGATCCAAAGTAATGCAGAACTGAAAGGCCCCGAGGTTTGGATGGTGAGGCTGGATGAGTGGAGGAGACCATTGGGGAAGAGAAGGAACCCCAAAGGAGGGTTTAGTAATATTTATAGAGGGTGTCCCCAAAGTCTTAGAGCAGTTAAAGTCTTGGAACTTTTAAAGCTATAATTGCTCTAAGAATGGGGACACCCTGCCTAGTGCCTTCTGGTCTGCAATGCATTTTTACTATTATCTCTTTCGATCATCATAACACAACCCTGGGAGGTTGGTGCTATCAGTATTCCTATTTTGCAAATGAGGGAACCAAGGCTGAGGGAAATTAAATGACTTGCCTAGGGGAGTTGTTGTTGTCTTTTTTTTCTTCAGTCCCAACTCTTGGTTGACGGGATTTGGGGGTTTCCTTGGCAAAGATACCGATGTGATTGGCCATTTGCTTCTCCGGCTCATTTTTCAGATGAGGAAACTGAGGCAAACAGTTCAGTGACTTGCCAGGAGCTCTTATCTAGTGCCAGAGACTGAATTTGAACCCTGGTCTTTCTGACTGTACTTTAAATGGCATTAGCCCTTCATCCACACGGATGCACATGCTGGTATTTTTTTATCTTGGAGGTAGTAAGGAGCCATCGACATTCCAGGAAGGGGTGTGTGTGACAGTTAGATCTGTGTTCTAGGGAAGTGATTTTGTATGCCTGAGGAGGATGGAATGGAATGGGGAGAGGCAGGGCAGGGAGCCAAGCAGAAGGCTATAGCCATAATCCAGGTGAGAGGGAAGGAAGGCAGGATGGAAGCCCTGCACAGCCAGGGAATCTAGCAGTGGGGAAGGAAATGAAATCACTTAGGACCAGATGTTGGGCTACCTTAGTGGCTTCCAAAAATTCATGCCACTTCTTGTCTGCTTCTCAACGAAGCTCAAATTTCCCCATCTGTAAAAATGAGGCATGGTGACTTCAGTGGATGGAGCCTCAGGCTTGCATTCTGATGTGTCAGACTCTTCCCTTTTTTGGCAAAGATATTGGAGTGGCTTGCCATTTGCTTCCCCCAGCTCATTTTATAGATGTAGAAACTGAGGCCAACAGGGTTAAGTGACTTGCCCAGGATCACAGTGCTAGTACGTGTCTGAGGCCAGATTTGAACTCGGAAAGATGGGTCTTCCTCCAGGCCCGGCACTCTATGCACCTGACTGCTACTGGATGGACTCAGGAAGACCTGAATTCAAATCCAGCCTCAATCTGTGTGACCCCAGGCAAGTTTCCTCATCTGCAAAACCAAATTGGAGAAGGAAATCCCAAACCATTCCAGTATCTCTGCCAAAAAAATCCCAAATGGGGTCATGAAGAGTTGGACCTGACTATACAACAATCTCTAAAATAATTTCCAGCTTTAAAATCCTGTGATCTTTTTATTTGTTTGTGAAACTATTCCTTCCAGCCTTTCAAAGGTAGGACATCCACCTGCCAAGTCCTCAGTGTTTGTGAAGGAACCCTAGGAATGATGCCAGTGCTTTAAAAAAAATCTCCTAATACATTTTCTAATACATTTTACTCATTAAAGTTTAGTTTTGAATTAAAGAGCTCATCTTAAAAATAGAAGTCCTCTCCTGAAGGTAAGTCACATTGTAGTACGAATTAATTTAATTCTATCATATCTGTTCATGGAAGTTTGGATTCAGACTGAGGGAACAGAATTGGGCAGCCAGAAGGAGGGAGAATGTTTTATTAGCATAGTCACTTGAGAGCAAGAATGTGAGATTTAACTGGCTGGGGGCAGCAACCTGACAGGACCAGGTACCAGGAATGGGGACAAAAGAGAGAAACTTAGCTTGGGGGATCAATATCACTTATTTTACCAGGAACAATTCTTCTTGTCTCCACTTCCCCTATCCAAGCTGGTGCCGGCACTCGATGTACTTGGACCACTTATCTCTTTGGAGATGATAACTTTCAAGTCCCACCTTTGCCATCCGCCAGCTTGGGGACTTTGGGCAAAACCTCTGTTTTCTCTCTTCAGAATCAGGGGTTAAAGGAAAAGCTCTTACAAGTTCCTTCTAGCTCTAAGTTTTAGATGAGCAGTTTTCACCCAGCGGTGCTTAGGTACAAGTGTTTGTGTGTGTCTGGCTCTGATTGTGTAATTTTGTGTTGTGTGTGTGTGTGATGTTTGTGTATACATTCTCTGTGTACTTGGCTTCCCCCATTTCTGGGCAACACAGTGTCATTCTCTTCCCAGGCTCACCTGCAGAGCAGTTCAGAACAAGCTCTCAGTCCCGTTTGCTGGGCAGATGATGGTTTCCCTCTAAAATATGTCTTTGCCCTTTCCTTCATAGAAGCTAGCTTTTAGGAAGGGGAATAGTCAGAGATAGGAGGCTGGTCCCTGTCCTCAGAGCACTTACAGTCCAACTAGGGAGAGAGGACCTGTGCTGACAAGACCAGGTGGGAGCATGGGAACTCCAGCGAGGGAAGGGGTTCCACTGGCCATCTTCAGGACAACACACTCAACCAGGGGTCATTTGCTTAAAGACCATTCATGATGCTTTGACCTAGCTCTGATAGAGTGTCAGAAAGCTCTTCTGGACATCAAGTCTAAACCTGCCTCTTCTCAACTGCTGCCCTTTATTTCTAGACCTGCCCTGAAGGAAGGGTCTGTGAAGTAAGAGGGAGGGATGCTTCTCTTGGTGCCTCAGGCTTGCCTCCACATTGGGGGAAGGTCTATTTTATAGAAAAGCTCTATTTGTGTGTAAAAGCATACAGAGATCCTAGGTTTTCTGCATGACTCTGGCCCTGCCATCTCCCTTCATGGTCCTTCTTCTTCCATGATCCTTCCATTCTTCTCTTGCCCTCTTTGAGTAATAGTAATAAAATAGCTTTAATCTAAGTCCTTCTCTCTCTCTCTCTCTCTCTCTCTCTCTCTCTCTCTCTCTCTCTCTCTCTCTCTCTCTCTCTCTCTCTCTCTCCCTTCCCCTCCTTCCCTCCCTCTCATTTCTCTCTCTTCCCCCCCCCCCCATTGGTCCCCAGGCAGAACAACCTTAGTAAGAAGTGTCTGAGATCAGATTTGAACCTGGGGCATCCTGCCTCTAGGCTTGGCACTCTATCCACTGGGTGCTTTCCTCCTAATACCCCACCCCTCAAGAAAGACAGTGAAAATACCCATTTTCCTATTCTTTTCTGGAGAAGGGAAGTGACTTGCCCAAGATGGAGGAGTGTCAGAGGCAGACCTGGACCCTCGGCCTCCCAATTCCCACCAAAACTTAGTGTCTTTCCACACTTGTGTGTGGCACCCACCAGTGCTTGGCTGAGTATGTTCAGGCTAAAGGGGTTGGTGGGCGGGAGGGAAAGCAAGGAAGGCGGCGGAGTGGGATCTCCTCCTGCTCCGAGACAGTTAAAGGAAGCAGAGCGAGGAGGGCCCTCCCTCCAGCTGTTCTCTCTCAGCCTCCCCCAAGCCTCGTACTGCACATCTGCTGGGGTCACGTGACGCGGCAGCTGCTGGCCCCTCTGCTTCCCTTCCCCTCCCCTCCCCTGCCTGGGGTCCTTCCCCTGCCAACGTTGCACTCGCAGGCCCCAGCGAGGCGCTGGGGCTGCCCGGGCTCCGTATGCCGGTCCGCGGCAGGGACCCAGATGCGGGAGGCAGGAGGGGCCGCGGCTGTCCCGGGGGAGGTCGAGGGAAGGCCAGGGGCTGGGGCCTGACTCCAGAGCCCGTCGTGAGTACACTGGTGAGTCCCTGGGACAGGGTCCGCGGGGCCCGGCCAGGACCGCGGGCTGCCCAGTCCGGAAGGCGGGCGGTCTTACTGGGGGGGCTGAGGGGGAGGAGTAAGAGCAAAGTTCGGGAGCCTTCTAGTATCCCGGGAAGGGGCAGCCCCTAACCCTCCCGCCTCATCTTCTTCGGAGGCCCGGAGGTTAGCTAGGTGGGGCCCTAGTCCCAAAGCAGCGAGACCTCCCAGGGGGGATGGATGGAGCCTGGGCTGGGCTCACCCCCGAGGGCAGGGGAAGGAGAGTGCCCGGGCCTGTATCTTCCTGGGCTAGCTAGCATTGAGGGAAGCGGGGGACAATACCGCTTAATGGGACTTCATTAGGACTAAAGGAAAACCCAGGAAATGGGGGGGGGGTAGGGTTGTGTGCGTGGGGGGAGCTATTCTCATTTTCCCCAAAAGGAACGAGTCACCAGCTCAGCCGCAGTTTCTCCCCGAGGCTCATCGCTTCCCCCCTGGTTTGTTGGGGGTTCGCTGACCCACACATTCAAAGATTTCTGGAGCTGAGACTAGGATCGGGTTGCTCCTTCCACGGGATTCACTGTCGTCTGCGCCTTCACTACCGCCTGGTCTCGGACTCCCCGGTGCCTCAAAGCTTCAGGCAGCCGTGTGGGTGCGGAGCTGTCCCGCCGAGTCCCACGGCCACCCCAGGGCTCGGAATTCCAGAAAAAAAGGAAGCAGCTCCGGGCGGTGGTGGTGCTGGTAGCGAGGGGCTTTAGGGCTTGGGCGCTGAGGGCGGCACTATCCCGGGATAGGCTGAACCGTACTTCATCTCGCCCCCTTCCCTGGGTCTTGCAGGTGGGCAGGGGAGAGGAGGAATTTTTCTATGCCAGGAGGAGGTTCGGCCAGCTGGGCTCTCCTTCTCCCCGCAGGAGGTCACTGGAGGCGCGGACTCTTTCCTAGGCTCCGGGGGCCAAGACCATGAGGCTGAGGCGGAAGGCGGATGCTGCGCTCACCTTGCTCCTGGGCACGGCACTCTGTTTGCTCCTTTACTCGCAGCGGGAGTCAGGGACCCCCGCGGTCGGCCTGGCCAGCGCCCGGGACAGGATGGCCACCGTCCCAGCCCCACCAGCCTTCCCCACGCGCCCGGCCTGGGGGCCAGAGGTGGCCCGCGCCTTCCCAGCTGCCGGGGCTGTGCTCCCCGTCTATGAGGCGGACACACCGGAGCCCCCGACGCCCTCGGGGCCCTTCGACTTCCGGCGCTACCTGCAGGCCAAGGACAAGAGGCGCTTTCCGCTCCTGATCAATCAGCCGCAGAAGTGTAGGGGGCTACGGGGCGGGCCGGGGCCGGACTTGCTTATCGCGGTCAAGTCAGTGGCCGCTGATTTCGAGCGCAGGGAGGTTGTGCGCAAGACGTGGGGCGCCGAGGGCGACGTGCACAGGGCGCGGGTACGCCGGGTCTTCCTGTTGGGCATGCCACGGAGCGCGGCGGGGGTCGGGGCGCAGGCCCAGGAGAATTTGCTGCGGGCAGAGGGGCGCGCCTATGGGGACATCCTGCTCTGGGCCTTCGACGACACCTTCTTCAACTTGACCCTGAAGGAGATCCACTTCCTGGACTGGGCAACCGCCTTCTGCCCCGACGCACGCTTCGTCTTCAAGGGCGACGACGACGTGTTCGTGCACGTGGAGAATCTGCTGGAGTTCGTGGCGACGCGGGACCCGGCCCAGGACCTGCTGGCTGGAGACGTGATCCTGCAGGCGCGGCCCATCCGCGCTCGGGACAGCAAATACTACATCCCTGAGGGCGTGTACGGACTGGGCGCCTATCCGGCCTACGCAGGGGGCGGCGGCTTCGTGCTGTCTGGAGCCACGCTCAGGAGATTGGCTGCCGCCTGCGCCCAGGTGGAGCTCTTCCCCATCGACGACGTCTTCCTGGGCATGTGCCTGCAGCGCCTCCGCCTGGCGCCCGAGCCGCACCAGGCTTTCCGCACCTTCGGCATAGCGCGGCCCTCCGCAGCCCCGCACCTGCGCACCTTCGACCCCTGCTTCTACCGGGAGCTCGTGCTGGTGCACGGCCTCTCAGCCGCCGACATCTGGCTCATGTGGCAGATGCTGCACGCCGTGCCAGGGCCCGACTGCGCCCGAGTCCGCACTGCCCCGAAGCCCTTCCGCTGGGGCTCCTAGCCACGGAGCCACCCGCGTGGGACCTGAGGAGGGAGGGGCAAAGTGGGAACAGAACTGGGGATCCGAACCCGGCCCGCCGCGCCGCCCAGTTCAGAGCCTTGTCTCTGCCTGTCGGTAACACGCTCCCCTTTAAGCCTCCGGTGCTGAGGTGCTCGCAGGGCAGAGCAAGGAGCTCCCCTTCATTGCGGACCCCCATTCCATTCCCAGCAGGCAGAAGAGCTCAAGCATCTTCGAGGCTCCGGGACAGGGAGATGCAGCCGATTGCGCAATGGTCTGCCTCTCAAGGCCTGGACAGCAGTTGGCCCCACATCCATTATCCCAGTCTAGGCCCTGGGCCAGTCATGAAGAATAGAATGAACCCAGGCCAGCTTCTGGTGCCCAGAGCCAGGAATCGCAGCTGTGCTTTCTGAGTTTGCGCAGATCCACTCCTCCTGCCCTCTTCTCTTAAGGGAAGGAGGGCTGGCGCAGTCTTTCCATACTCCAGCTCCCTTTTGGGCCTCCCTTTACCTCCTCCATCATCCCCACCCAGGTCAGTGTCCAGCAGTGGAAGAATGCAGGCTGCTCGTCAGGAGTGTTTAGATGGATGTGGCTCTGCACACTGGGATGTGTATGTGAAGGTAGAGGTCCCTCAGCTTCCAGCCCTAACCCCTCTCCGTCCCTGGCACCTACCCCAGTGCCTGGCATGGGTGTAGTTGAAATGCTTAATGAGAGCCTCTTGATTGGCTGCCAATCCCCAAACCCTTGAATGGGCTTTGAAATAAACTAACCCACTTGTCCTCCCCTCTGAGGGGGGCTAACCTAACCCGCCTGCCTCCAGGATTGTTCCTAGAGGATAGGCTAGTTCAGCCAACTTTCAGTGTCTGGAAGAACGAGGACCAAGTAATGGGGACTGTAAGAGCACCATAGATTTGGGCCTGAAAGGTCATCGGGGCCAGGCCCTTCAAGGGGAGGAAAGAGGATCCAAGAGGTTGGCCTCGCCCTGGAAGTGTGGTGGGGAGTCATTTATTTCTCTCATGTGTGCCGTGAGCCAGCTGGTTCTCAGCGATCCCTTCTAGCTCTGTGGCTCAGTTTTAGGTTTTCTCCAGCAGCAGCATTCTTTGATTCAAAGAGCTTGCCCCAGATCTCTCCCCATCCTCAACCTTCCTTTATTTTAGGGAAGGCGCTGTCTACTCCCACTCTATTCCCAGCCGCATCATTCCAACCCTGCCCACCCCAACCAGGGTCTCGCACAAAGTAGTCATTTAGTCACTTTATTGGATATTGTCCCGGACTAAGAGGATAGTGGGGAAATGACCTGCCCAAGGCAAACCAGCTTGGGAGAGTTAATGGCAGAACCCTGGTCTACTAGGCCTGATAGGTGGGAGCAAGATTAGTTGTGAGTGCTACTGACTGAAAAGTCAGCGGGGATATGGGCTCCTGCACAGTCACTGTGACCAAGGTAGGCTCTAGCTTCTGGGGGAGGAGGCTGGCCCAGGACAGTCATTTACTAGTTATAAAAGGAGGCAAAGAAGGGTTGGGGGATTGGGGGGGGGGACTGATTTCGGGGGTCTCTTCCTTCTTGGCCTGAGACAGAGGCTTGGCCTGAGGCCTAACACACAGGCTCTGTGTGAGAAGCTGGGGGGTCAGAGGAGTCAGTCTACAGCAAGCAGACAAGCTTTTTGTTTTGTTTTTTAAAGTCTTACCTTCTGTCTTAGAATCAATATTGCCTATTGGTTTCAAGGCAAAAAGGGATAAGGGCTAGGCAATGGGGATCAAGTGACTTGCCCAGGGTCACATAGCTAGCAAGTGTCTGAGGCCACATTTGAACCCAGGACCTCCCATCTCCAGGCCTGGCTCTCCATCCACTGAGCCACCCAGTTGCTCCCCAAGCAGACAAGTTTTTGGGGGACTCCGGGCACCTATCCAGGCCCAACCTGGTGATAAGGTAACACAATAGAGAAACACAGGCAAATGCCACAGTTAAAGAGACAAGGAAAGTCCCTTGAAAAAGATGACTCACACCTGTGGCGGCCTTACATGGGCTGGGACGGTGGAGGTGGCCACCGACCTGCCTGCATCTGAAGACATGGCAGCTGCTTCCATCGCTCCGGCCCAGGGAGGGGTGGCAGGAATCCCTCTTTGCCCAGCCCAAATGAGCTAAGTTTCTGGCAGGTCCAAGATATGTCCTCCCAAGTGAAGGGCTCCCAGAGACCACTGACTGCACACCCGGAAAGTCACCAAAAGGACATGCCCAAAAAGCAATCACACCCAGTCACTGTGCTGGACTCCAACCAGTGCCCAAGAGCCGAGTGCCAATTTATTAGCCTTTCAGGACACATGCACCTCTGGGGAATGTACAGGGGCCACAGAACAAAGGCGGCTAGAAGGCAAGGAAGGGCGGCGGGGCAGGCTGAGGACAGGTGGGGAAGCAGGCAAGGGGGCCAGCTTGGAGACGGGCAGCTCCTAACAGTCCTTTCTTTCCTTAGCCCTTGGTTTCAGTCAGACAGTCTAAAAGGCCGCAGCCCACGGGAAGACAGTTTGGTAACAAGGATCCCATACACATACACACACACACACAACACACAGCACACGCGCAGCATTGTTCTTGCTCCTCCTGGTCCTGGATCCAAAAACAATAGGTACCAGGCTTCTTTCTCATTCATCAGTAAACTATTCAGGATGATACTGTACATGAGTTAAAGTTACAAAAATGTCTTATTTACAAAAATCTGTACACACATTTGAAAAACCTCACAAAATTGTTGTCTATGTATCACAAGTTGCTACATCAAAATATTAAAAATGGGATAAAATTATACATTTCTTGTCAATTTGTTTTTTCTCTCCTAAAAAGGGTTAATTATTTTCAGAGACTCTACTTCCCCCAAAGAGACCTGTATAGGGGGATTCCAAATCCCCGGTCCAGCCTCCCTGGTCCAGCTAGAAGAGTATGTCCATATCTCCGGGTTAGGAACCTGTTCAGAAAGGGGTTAGGGGAGTAAACTGTACAGAATGCTGAAATGTAACAGAGGGAGAGGATGTCTTTGGCGAAAACTTTGGCATTAAATAAAAGATGCAGAAGGGATAGAAGGATGAAAACATGCCCAGGAGCGGGCAGCTCCTCATTCTCCCCTTTCCCCTCATCAGTGGCAGGGGTTTGAGTTCTGGGGCTAAAGCTGTCCCAGAACCATTGAGGAGGCTCTGACCTGGGACAAGGTTGGCTTAGACTGAAAGATAAAAAGGAACAACGGAAAAGATGCACCATTCCAGCGAGGATGGTTTCCATGGGGGAGGGAGAACCAGAAACAGAAGGGACCACTTGCTCTTCAGGATATGTTTCTATCTAAACTTTAAAGCGCATCTAAGTGGAATCCGAGCCTGGCTGCCAGCCAGTCCAGACCACAGAAGAGCCTCTTCGGGGTTAACGAAGTTAGTTATCAAGTCATTAAAGTGGATGTAGTGCAAATGTCACAACCAAGTAATACGCACATGCGACTTGCTTGTAGTTTGAAAGTTACACAGAGATTCACCCGGTGCCAGAAGTCAGGACACGGAGGCTTGTCCTGTGGGCCCCACACGACTGGTGGATGTGCTCTCTATGTAGATATAGGTTTATATATAAGTAGATATAACTTTGCTTTCTTAAATGTGTGACTACTACATCAACATGGCAACACAAACACACGGACTAATTGATACCTGTGTCCAGATGCTTCAAGGTTCAGAGTTTGTGCTTCTAAATCTTTGCAGTCACTTTGTGCCCTCAGCTGTTGTGCCACCCTGCCCTCCCCACCCTGTCCCCTTCCTGCCAGGGAAGAAGACAGTCGGCCCCTCGGGCTGGGTTGACCAGGCCAGGAGGAAACAATAATGGGACAGTCTGAGCTCTCACAACCCTAAGTTCAGTCCTTTCACCGCAGCTTCCATATCGCTGGGAAGAGTCGAGGGCTACCGCTCTGCGCTGCCACCAGGAGGATAAAAAGAAAGAAAAAGCCACTTAGTGCTCCCTCCTCTCCAAGTGGCAGCAAATCAAGGCACGCTGTATGGTCGGGTGGCATCCCCGAGAGGCCTGGGGACGGCTGAGGAGGAGAAGGGCTGTCCTTCATGGGAGCTCTGCCGTCCTCGTGTGTGTGCTGGGCTTGGGTGGGCCATACAGGGTCACTGATGCTATGTGGTTATTCTGCATGACCTGGGTGGGGAAAGGGAAAAGTCAGAGCCAGCCCCACACGTGCCACCAACTTGGATGCTACTGGCTGGCCTTGATGAGACGGAGCCACCCAGGCTAGACCGGTTACAACTCAACTAAGCTGCAGGGTCCCTCTTAGCTCTGACCTTTTATGCTAAGATCGAAGGTACCTTTCAACTCTTATGTTCTAAGTCTAAGATTTCTTCTGCTCTGAAAAGCCCAAGAACCCAGGATCCCTTCTGGCCATCAAATCTGATCAATCCACCCCACTGCTCATCTGTACAATGAGGAGGTTAGATGACACCAGGAATTCCTGATCTTGGGTCATGGATCCCTTTGGGAGCCTGGTGAAGGGCTCCAAACACCTCAGAAGAGCATTTTAAAATACATAAAATAAAGCATATAGAATAACAAAAGAAATAAATTATATTGAAATACAGCTATCAAACTAGTAATAATTCTAAGTCATAGGGTCCTTCCCTTCTCCCAAATCTGTGGGTCTGTGGACTCCAGGTTAAGAACCTCTAGACTAGAAGGTCTTTAAAATACTTTCCAGAGGGAGCAGCTAGGTGGCTCAGTGGATAGAGAGCCAGGCTTAGAGATGAGAGGTCCTGGTTCAAAACTGGCCCCAGATACTTCCTAGCTGTGTGACCCTGGACAAGTCACTCAATCCTTAACTATCTAGCCCTTACCTCTTCTGACTTGGAAACAAAACACAGGACTGATTCTAAGATGGAAAGTAAGGGTTTAAAAAACAAAACAAAACTCCAAACTTTCCAGATTGAAAACCACATATGCAGTAGGGAATGTGTATTCAAAATAACAGGTTCTTGGGTTTTGTGTTATAGTCATCTACAAGGCCAATGGGCACATCTTATCTTTCCTTACCAGAAAGGCCTCTGAAGAAGGGATCTTGTCTTATTTGATGGATATTTTTTATGTAACTTTTATTTTACATTTTCCCCCCAGTTAACACGAATTTTTCCTCTACTTCCCACCTCCTCCACTAAAAAGAAGAAAAAAAATCTTGTAATAAATATGGATAGTCAAACAAAACAGCCATGTCTCATTCTGCATCTTGAATTGATCATCTCTGTTAATAGGTGGGCAATATCAATAAGTATTAAGTAATTACCAGAGCCTGACCATCTCTCAGTACTGAGCACAAAGCTTTGCAAATACTCTCAGTGCTTTCAACATTTATCAGTGCAAGAATAATTATGCCCTGAAAAGTTACAAAGATGTCAAAGACATTCCCTACCTTTAAGGCACTTATAGAACTTAAGGAATTAACAGGAATGGAGAAAGGACTGACATTTTATTCAAATAAAAATCACATACTCAAATACTATGAATCTTCTATCAACACAAAACTCTGTCTAGCCTCGACACTGAATCCAGACTCTCAGATCCATTTTCAGTTCAGAAAAAGGGAAGTCAATTTTGCTCACCTCAAAGATCATTCTCTGTAGTCCAAAACAAAATGTTGACCCAAATGGGTTTGTGTTATTTGGTGAAGATGACCTTCAGATGGAAGAGAGAAAAGGGACAGTGTTGAGACATTAAAGAGGCTGTTGATACCTTTATCTGGGGATAATGGAGGGCAAGAAACTGAACCTAGGGAAGAAATAACCAGGATGGACATTAGAAAAGATAGGGTATCAGGAAACTCAGGAAGAGGGTCAGTTCTCCTCATGTATGCTGTGTGAATGGTGAGGAGGCATAATTCCAATATTGTAGTCATTCCTATGGGGCAAATCACATGGTATGCTACCCCTTCCATTTCCTCCAGGGAAAATTAAAATCACGTTAAGATTAATACCCAAGGTAGCCGTTAAATAAATGAAAGTTGGGATGGGGGTGAAGTCTTTTTCTTGATGATACTCTTGAGTGGAATTAGTAGCTGATTTATTATTAAATCAATACCTGCATATCAATGGAATAGACTTGGGGTAAATGATCTCAGCAAGATAGTGTATGGTAAACCCAAAGACCCCAGCTTTTGGGACAAAAACCTACTATTTGACAAAAACTGCTGGGAAAATTGGAAAACAGTATGGGAGGGATTAGGTTTAGATCAACATCTCACACTCTACACCAAGATAAATTCAGAATGGGTGAATGACTTAAATATAAAGAAGGAAACTATAAGTAAATTAGGTGAACATAGAATAGCATACTGATAAGATCTATCGGAAAGGAAAGATTTTAAGACCAAGCAAGAGAGAGAGAATATCACAAAATGTAAAATGAATAATTTTGATTATATTAAATGAAAAAGTTTTAGTACAAACAAAACCAATGCAACCAAAATTAGAAAGGAAGCAACAAATTGGGGAAAAAAACCTTTATAACAAAAATCTCTGACAAAGATCTAATTACTAAAATTTATAAGGAGCTAAATCAATTGTACAAAAAACTCAAGTCATTCCCCAACTGATAAATGGGCTAGGGATATGAAGAGGTAGTTTTCAGATAGAGAAATAAAAACTATCAATAAGCACATGAAAAAGTGTTCTAAATCTCTGTTAATAAGAGAAATGCAAACTAAAACAACTTCGAGGTATGTTATAAGGAAAAGTTAAGTTTGCAGAGAGAAATGGCATGAGATCAGGAAGATTCTGGAACTTTGAAGGAAGGGTTAGGCTAGGACAAAGGCTGTTAGTTGTTTCTCTGGAGAATATCTGGAGGTGGTGGCTACAAATTTCCTTGGTGGCTAATCCTGTCCTTTCCTGTATACTGTTTTGCTTGCTGTATTTCATCGAGGCTGTTCCTGGTGAACCCGAACCATCTGCAGTGATTGTGAGATTGGGTCTGGATCTTTTTAGATGAAAGACCTTCACTGGCCCTAGCAAAAGCTTACACAGACCCTTTCCTTAAATCCATCTAAAGGGGGTTTAGTTGTAAGTTTTGTCAAGATCAGGGACTGGGGATTTAGGCAGTTATGGAGCATTAGAGTAGGAATTTACTCAGAAGAAATTTGTGATGAGATATTTAGATCTGGTGGGTTTAGGTAGATTGACCTTAGTTTAGGTTATCCCAAATCCCCTTTTCATCTTCCTTTGTTTATTAAATACAACAATCTGTCCCTGTTAAATAGTGGTCTATGTTTATTATCTCAGGACGGGCTCAGCCTGGACTGGGCTTGTCAGCTACAGATAGCCTTCCCAAAATTTATTCTTCTAATATTGGCCCTACAGTGTGACATCTAATCCCATCCCCCAAACCCCGACCATTATTTCAGGTACCACCTCATACCTAGCAGATTGGCTAATATGACAGTAAAGGAAAGTAATAAATGTTAGAGGGGAAGTGACAAAATTGGGACACTAATGCATTGCTGGTGGAGTTGTGAACTGATCCAATCATTCTGGAAGGCAATTTGGAACTATGCCCAAAGGGCACCAAAAGACTGTCTGCCCTTTGATCCAGCCATACCACTGCTGGATTTATATCCCAAAGAGATAATAAGGAAAAAGACCTGTACAAGAATATTCACAGCAGTGCTTTGTGGTGGCAAAAAATTGGAAAATGAGGGGATGCCCTTTGATTGGAGAATGACTGAATAAATTGTGGTATATGTTGGTGATGGAATACTATTGTGCTCAAAGGAATAATGAACTGGAGGAATTCCATGGGAACTGGAATGACCTCCAGGAATTGATGCAGAGTGAAAGGAGCAGAACCAGGAGAACCTCATACACAGAGATTGATACACTGTGGCACAATAGAATGTAATGGACTTCTCTACTAGCAGCAATGCATGATCCAGGACAATTCTGAGGGACTTATGAGAAAGAACACTATCCACATTCAGAGAAAGAACTGTGGGAGCAGAAAGAAAATAGACTCTAGACAATCACCCCAGTGCAAATATCAATAATATGGAAATAGGTCTTGATCAATGACACATATAAGACCCAGTAGAACAGGGGGATGGAAGGAGGGGAAGGAAAGAACATGAACCATGTAATCCTGGAAAAATATTCCAAATTAATTAATTAAATAAACAAATCAATCAATCAATACATGCCACTACAAGTCACATTCAGTTCCTAGAGAAGTTGCCTTGCTGAGCTCTAACATAGTATAAGGCCTACCCAAATATGGAACTTGGGCTCATGGCCTTGATTTGCCATCACAGAAATCATGAAAATGGTGAGGCAATACAGTTCAGTAGAAAAAGCCCTGGATTGAGAATCAGATAACCTCAAATACTCTGCTGGTTACTCCCTATATGACACTGGGCTAGGCATGTAACCTCTCAAGGCTTCAGTCCCTTACCTAAAAAATGATATGGTTGGACTAAATGGTCTCTAGCTTTCAATCCTATGACACTAGGATGGAGAAGTAATTTCAGCGTATGGAGGGTAAAGTGCACTGGATGAATCCCCAAAAGAAAGGTTATGTACCTTTATCCCATTTTATATATTTTGAATAAATTATTAAAAAAACAGACAAAATTTGCTGGCTGAAGGGACAAGGTGTTAACTTCCATGAACATTATGATTTCTTCCAACAGGGCTGGTTTTGTTTTTCCTGTCTTGAAGCTTATAGGCTTGGGTCCTTATATAAGGAGAAGATGACACAGAGGTGTTCTAACTGCCTTAGGGCCTATTTGGTGGGGGCAGAGGGAGAAGGGGTGCCTCACCTGTGAAGCACCACAGGCTTCTCTACAGGATGTCCAAGGAGATCCTGGATACTATCCCACTGCAACACAGAAACACAAAAGGGTAAAAGTCAGGGAAGTGCTAGGTTCTCTTCCCGAGTCCTACCCAGAAAGGAGGCTGCCATGACCTTAAACTCGACCCTTCTTCATGGTTATGGAGTTCAGTAAATGGCTTAATGGTGCAAGGAAGCCACAGCAAGCTGCACATGGGGAAAGATAAGGTGTTAAGTTTGACCTTAAAGCAGAAATCTGGAGATACTGAGTGTTCAGAAGCACTGTGGCATAGTAGGAAGTATCCTGGACTAAAAGTCAGGAGGCTTCAGCTGTGTGACTGTCAACAGCCAAGCCATCTATTTGGGCCTCATTTTCTTTCTCTGTCAACTGAGGGAGTGTGACCACATGTTTTCTAAAGTCATAACACTGATATCGCTTTCTGTTTGAACTTTCCTCGTTTTCCAGTTTTTCAGCTGGAACTTCTGCAGGCTGACCATATTGGGGTGTACCTGCTGGAAGCTTGCCAGTTGCCTGGGACTCTACCCAATAAACCTCAGGGCAGAGGCTAGGTTCTGAAGCCTATGTTTCTAAAATCAAGATGGAGGAAGGGACAGATATGACTGGCAGCCACTTTTGCTCTTCACAACTAGGGTGCTCCATCAGCACAAGATAAGAGATAGTGGTCACTGCTCTGAGAGCCTTATATGCTGCCTGGCTCTAGAATTCTCAATGGCTCAGGTCCCCATTCTGCATGACTAAGAGAACTTACCTTGCTATAGGTTGTGCAGGTCTCTGTCTGACAATCAGCACTTTCTGAGGAAAGAATAAAAAAACAGACCATTGGAAAGTGTGAAAGAGAACTCTTTATTGTCTATCCTGAGTTAACACTAACTTAAGTACCTCACTAGATTGTGAAGCCAGGAGAAAGTCTTTTGTTTACTTTTTAATTGAATCAACACAAGTTTGAACTAGGTGGAGAAGTGAAGCCAGCAAGATACTTGGAGCTCCACCCTTTTTTCTAACTCAAACAGTTAGAAACTTGTGAATTTTTAAGAGTTCACACCTTCAGAAACTGTGAACCCTTTTGATGAGTATTCACCCCTCCAGAAGGTGTGAACTAGTTCCCACAAACACTGCCCCCTGCACAGTGCTAGACAATTTGGAAGCTATGATTGGCTCCAGTGAAGAGGGGAGGAGACAAGAAGCCACTATAAAAGGCCCTGCATTTCTGAGGCTAAAAGTTGACTCCAAAAAGGAGTTGGACTTCAAGAAGAAAGTCAGTTTTAAGGAAGAAGGTCAGCTCAAGGGAAATAGTCAGCCTCAGGAGTCACCTTCAGCCCTAGTCATTGTCTTGACCTGCCTCTTGGAGGGAACTTGGGTGAGTGGATAGCTGGCTTTCCCTTCCTGTCTTCTGGAGAGAGTTTAATTCTGGTTAAAGGTTAGTAAGTCTTGGTTGAGCCAAGCACTGGAACAGTATTTAGTTGGATAGGTTGTCTTATCTACCTTCTATATTTCTCTACTTCCTTCCTCTCTACATTCTTTCCATCTCTTTTGTAAGTAAAAGCTATTAAAGTCATTTCAACTTTGAGCAATACTTTTGAATCATATATTTTGGTCAAACCCTTAATTTTAACACTTAAAGAAGCTCTCTCTAGTAAGGGGCTGGTTGTCACGTTAGGTTCCAGTAGCCACATAGAAGATCTGGTGTCAGAAGACCTTGGTTCAAATCTCAGCATTGCCCCCTACTGTGGGGCACTGGGCAAGTGGCTTCTCATTACCCAGGCCTCCAGCTTTTCCTCTACAAAATATCTTTTAACATTTGTAATAAACAGCATTAAAGGGTATGTATTCTAAGAGTTTGGGATAGCTAAGAAGTACTCGCAAACAAAATTATTTAGAGAGCTCTTAAAGTGTTTATAAAAAGAAAAAAGCATGTTTTTCCTAAGCAAGCCCATCAGCTTTTAGTCTTTTAGTCCTTCCCCAACCTTGGACAGCTGTGAAGATCGCTTACAAGTGGCTGCCAGAAGCCTCTTGGATGGGAGGTGGTTTCTCCTAGCCCAAGACACACATGTACTTCGAACTTGAAGCAGACTATGATAAGGCTAATTAGGGGAGAAGCAAGAATCTGGTCCCTAGGAGGGCCATCTAACTATAGGGAGGGGCTCTGAACCCCAGGGAAAATACAGTATAGCCCACCTCATCCTAGGAGGCAGGCCTGGAAGTCAAAGGACAGAAGCCTATCTGGAATGGGCAGGGCTGAATGGATGGATGTGGTAAGGAATGAGACCGGAAGAGAAGTTCAGATAACTATGGTCAAGAGGAATAGTGACTATTGCAGTGTTGTACCCAGAATAGGGTAGAAGCTACACAATGATGGAGTAATGGTAAAAAAGCTCAACATTCCTGCCACTGGTAATGATGACAGATCCTTCCTCCTGAACAGCTTCCATGGTAGCTTCTGAGCTGAGGTACATACAGTCTCGTGACTACCTCACAGGTTTACCCATCCACAGCAAAGACAAGTTTATATGGCATCTTGGAGTATTAATAAGGTCTAGCTTTGAACTTTGAAGACCAGGGTTCAAGGCCTGAGTCTTTTTCTTACTCATTTTAACCAGAGCAAGTCACTCCCCCTCACTAGGCCTTAGTTCTCTCATCTGGCAAATGGGAATTAGCTTATACCCCCCTATCTTAATTCATTCTTTAACATATCTCTGCATAGAGGTATTTAGCACCAGGGAAAATTATCTGAAGGCCAGGATTGGTGCTGAAAGAACTAGCAGGTTTTCATCCTTCCCTTCCATATGTCACTTGGAACATAAAAGGGTTTGCCTCAGCAAAAATAGAAGGGAGGTGTTCCTGTCTTCCTCTGACTGTAAGGGATACTGCTTACCTCTCTTAATGGTCAGGGGGATCTTGAACTCGCAGCGGTGATAGCTGCAGAAAGAAGACACACAGACATAGTCAAAGGCTAGAAACACTTAGGCAGCAAAGCTGACTGCCCAGAGTAGCTGAATCCTGGCCTTCTGACCACCAGTGGTTTTTTAAATGAAAATTTAATTTTTCAATTATCAAGCATTGACATTTCCCCCCCTCAGTTCTTAAACTGGGAAAAAAGACAAAACTCTTAGTACAAATAACCACAGTTGAATCTACATGCACATAAGCATGTGTTTCATTCAGCATATCAGTCTCTCCTCTCCGTCAGGAGGTGGCAGCATTCTCTCCCATTAGGCTTTAAGCATCATGCTTGATTATGATGTCAATCGTAGCTCTTGATTCTTTTCAAATTGTTCCTTTTAAAAATGTTATTCTATAAGCATCCTGTTTCTGATTCCCAGCAGCAGCACATAATGAAATGTGTTACTGGCCCTCAGACCAGGGTCCAACATATGACCATCACAGACACTATTTCAGGGGAGTAAGGTGGCTCAGAGGATTGAGAGACAGGAGGACCTGGGTTCAAATGTGGCCTCAGACACTTCCTAGCTGTGTGATCCTTAATTTAAGACACATAACCCCAACTGCCTAGTCCTTACCACTCTTCTGCCTTAGAACTGACACAGTATTGATTCTAAGACAAAAGGTAAGGGTTAAAAAAAAAACATACATATGATGTCAACCTTCCCATCAACGACTGATGATATCATTAAGAAGGTCAAGTGGAAACCTGGAAACTCTTGCAATTAAACAGGGCTATGTTTGCTCAAGTGAGGAGCCCAGTTACTGTGGTAACTGTTGCTAGGTTTTTTTAGTTTAAGCAGAAGGAAAGCAGGCAAGGCTCAGTAGGTATCTGGACACTTCCCCTACATCGGCATCCTTATGTAATGGAAAGGGCACTAGATTAAAAATCAGGAGACCTGCATGCTGGGCCTGAGCAACTTGACACATTATTGAGGCTTCTTTAATCAGGCTTATTGTCTTGGGAGAACTCTGAAAATACTTATACATTCTACAAATTTAGTATTAAATGTGAATCATGAAAAAAAAGGAAAATCTGGGGGAAAAGAGAATGAGTTTTTGAAGTGTCTCCAAATTATTTACACATACCTTGGTCAAGGAAATAAAGCAGAATAAAACTGACATAGCTTTCTATGTTCTTAATACAAGATAGTAGCTAGGACACAGAAGTCTAAAGCGTTAACTGTGAAATATTCATTATAAAAGAAGCCTAGAAAGGGGTGGAGAAAAAAATCATTTCCTTCCCTCTTTTACTTCCAAGATGCAGGTGGATAAAGACTTTGGGGAGCCAGAAAAGGAGTGAAGTTTAGCAATCAAGAAAACTAGTATATATGAAGGGAAAAGTATCTTGGGTTTAGGGTCAATCTGGAGCTGGTCAAAAGTTTTTTCCCCCTCCAAGTCAGACAGCTAGAACCACTGGTATTGAAAGCCTCTAGAAAAATGCTGCTGCTGCATTTCCCTCCCAATCCCCACCCCCCTACCACCCCTCAATCTAGTAATTTAAGTGAGGGCAGAATGGTTTATAGTGAGGAATGGAGAAAGCATTTGCACACAGCTGTCAATCAGCTGCTGCTTGGGGATCAGCTCTTGTGTCTGGTTCCCTGGTACAAGTCTCTGGGGAATCTCACCCTTGCCAGGAATCAGCATTTATACAGATTTCCCAAAGTCAAAAAGTAAAACCCTGATGGCCTGCTTTTTGGCATAGCCAAGGTTAGTAGTCGTTCCAAAAAACCGTGTCCCAAGAGGGTATAAGCATACTCACATGTTGAAGTTATAATGCCCAGGGTAATTGGTGTGGAGGACAAATTTTTTCACCTTGTGTGTATTTGCATCAAAGAGAATATCCTACAGAAAAAACAGAGGCTTGAAACGAGAAGGGAAGTTAGCTTGTGAATAAGAAACCTAGCTAGATCCTAAACACTATTGGATGTGGGCGAATTACTAGGCTACAATGAAGAGCACTGGATCAGGAAGACCTGAATTCAAAATCAGCATTTACTAGCTGTGTACCTTGGCAAGTCACTCCCCTCCATCAGTTTCCCCATCTGTAAAAAGGGGACAATAATAGCAACTACTTCCCAGGATTGTTGTGAGGATCAAATGAAGTAATATTTGTAAAGTGCTATCTAAATGCCAGCCATTGCTCTCGTCTCTCGTCTCCCTACCACTGTAGGTAATTTATACTCAGTCTTCTGTGATGGACAAGAGAAATCTAGGGAGAAATCTGGACCAAGAGCTTGGATTCACAGCATACCTCGTTAGTGCTGAGAATGGGATCCTAAGCAAAAAAGTCCCTGTCACTGAAAGTCTAACACTAATGAGAAAGAACCTAGCCTTTAAGGGGGAAATAACTGCTGGTTGTTGCTATGTGGCTTCTCTCCTGGCTTCATTCAGGTCTGCATAATCTTCAGCTAGATCTAGAGAGAGGACAGGAAAGATTGCTTCTCTGGTGCACATTACATAGGCCTTTTTCTAGCCACCTGACTACGTACAAAGCCAAACCATAGGCTGGGATCTAAGCCATTCTGACATTTGTGATGGTTCAAATGAGAAATCTCAAGCTACCCTAAGAGTTGCCCTCTGATGCCTCACTTTAGTGTGGCGCCTCAGGGGTTTTGCCTTCTGGTGTGACCCTGGTGACCAAATGCATGTCCATGGGTCAAGCCTAGATAAGTGAAGAAGGTCCAATCACCAGAAGTTCCCTGTGAGATGATAATGAATTAAGACATGGAGACACTGTGCTGTGCCCTGGTGGAAAATGTGCCCATACAAAACCTTAGATCTTTTCAAGTCAAAAGTCTGAGGAATCATAACTTACCACTCCAAGTGTGAAATAGTTGAAGAAGTAATCATTACACTTTGACGGAACTTGCTTATGAGGAGAAGGAGAATGAATCTTCATCTGTTACAAAATAAAACAGAATTCAAACAGTTACTGAGGCTCATGGAATAAAGTAAAATCTCTGAAATTGCATTTATAAAAACTAAAAATAAGTTCCCCCCTTGCATAGTACACTGAAATTTCACTTATAAAAAAAGCATCCTAAAAACCTGTCCCACTTTGGATCTAAATCCTATTGATGAAGTCTGCTGACCTCACAAGCTCCCCTGAAGTAGGGAGGGTTGAGTAGTACTGTCAAATACAGGAAGTGGAACAGAAGAAGAGAGGGAAGTGCACACAGTGGAAACCCAAGACCATAAGGAAGACCCTTAGTTTGTGTCAGGGACAGAGAATTACACTTATGAAGCTCCTACTAGTTACTAATTTAACACTAAATGAATAAAACCCGCTTCACTTGGCTACTTTTCCTACCTTGTCTTCTGACTTGTAAAAAACCTTGTGTGGAGAGCCCAGGGTACTGAGAACATCTTGGCACGAATCTCCAAAGTACACTGAACGTTCAAATACTCGCATCTTGGCATCTGCTAATACTCCCGGGCCACAACCTATGGAAGACCAAGCAAAGCATTTAGGCTGCTGGTACCTGGCAAGGGGCTGTTGGTAAGTGGTTTTAGGTAGAGGGGGAGAGAGGAGAATGGGTAAGGCAGGATTCACTAGTGATCTCTAGGGCAGAGTAGGGGTGAGGTCTTGTTCAGGGCAACCTCAGGAGAGTAACTGAAGATTTCACTCCTCCAATCAACAACACACATACAATGTGTAGTAGTAGGTAGGGACCAATGTAATAACAGACCTAAGTTATAATGGAGTGTGACAAATGCTGTCAACACTTTGATAAGACTGACAATCTTATAAACATGGCTACTTGCTCCAAGATCAAAATCTATCCTTTCCTTGTGTTTCTTTGTGACTCATTCTCCCTCAAATTCTCCAAAAGACTCTTTTGATGTACCAGGGACCTTCTATTCAATGTCTCTCCATTGTAGCTCTGCATTCAATAAGTGCTTAATAAATGCTTGATAAACTGTGTAGATGCCAATGAAACAAGAGTATCCATCAATTATATTCTGCTTTTGCTCTGTAACCAGTCACTTTCCTCTTCTAATCCTAATCTTGCAGGTTATCTCCTTGTTGCTGTTTTCCAGAACAGGCCTGATAATATACTTTTCATGCCTTTTCACGCCTGCCAGAAATCTCTCCATGCACTATGAAAGACCTCCAATTCTAACTCTTAGGTGCCTGGAATTCCATGACTTTCAGCTATCTAGCACCCCTTGAATGTTACCTATGTTAAAAATATGGCTCTCTGAATATAGAAGCACTCTGTGGTAGCAAAAGAACTGGGATAGGGGATGCCTATTGACTGGGGAATGACTGAAGATATCATGGTGTGTGAGCACTTAAGTGCTACTGTGTGTAAGAAATGATGACTTTAAATGATGACAGCAAGACTGGAATGAACTGATGGGAGATCGAAAAAGAAAACAAGAAAACTAAGAAAATGAAATAGATGATACCAACAATGTAAACAAAAGCTGTTCACTCAATGGAAGCTGACCTTAGTAAAGAAGGTCCCAGAGAGCAGACCAAAACAAATCTGACCTCTTAGCAGAGAGAAGAAGACTAAGACAGACTGTGGTAAACATTGTTAGAAGCAGCCAACAGGGGCAGCTAGATAGATGGCTTAGTGGATAGAGTCAGGTCTAGAGACAAGAGATTCTCTGGGTACAAATTTGGCCCTGGACACTTCCTAGCTGTGTGACCCCGTATAATTCCATTTGCCTAGTCCTTACCACTCTTCTGCCTTGGAACTGATAGTATTGATTCTAAGACAGAAGGTAAGGGTTTTTTAAAAAGTCACCAACAGATACTTTTATTTAATTTTTTATCTGGAGGCAGGTGAGGTCCCCTTTTCTCCCATCAATGACTGTAAAATAAAGAAAAGGCACCAAATAAAACATACTTAAAAAAAAGAAGTTGGGCCTTTGTTTCAGGGAGAATCCTGGGCACATGAGTTCTGCTATTTCCTTCTAAAACTTTCAACAAGGCTGTCTTCAATTGACATGAAGATTATTCACAGAAGAATTCTCAGAAGAGACAGAAATTGGTAGGCATACAGGTTGGTTGTTATTGATATTTTATTGGTCACCTTTTTTGGAAAATAAGGTCTAACTTATTCTAAGCATTTGGTAGCCTTTCTTTCAGGTATTAGAGCTAATTCTTTAATAATGTCAGAATAAGGTCATCTCTAGCAGACTGTGCTGCAGAGCTCATTGCCTCAATGCCATTTCTACTTCCCCCACATAGTGTATCAGTGCTTGTGATGTCAAGTCTAAATGTGGTGACTGTCAATGAAGAGTTTGTCACAGAACTCTTGATAGATCTTTTTCATTTTGCCTGTTGTTCTCCTAGTCTCATCCTGGCATGGAATAAGATGCTCTAAGGATGACCTGGCTTTATTAGGTTGGATGTTAAATTTTACCTTCCTCCACTGCTTCTTAAATGTTTAATAACAGCACATATTATCCTCTTCTGTAAGATTTTACAAATAAGTCTGCAATTAAAACTGGTATTGCTATGGGCTTCCTAGTATCCTTTGCTTTACTTGTTGGCTGAGGCAGTTTCTGGACTTTCTTTTTGGTAAATGATTTATATGTTGGTAAACTGTCTCAGGAATTTATAATAGTCTAATACTGATTCTTTTCTCATTCTTTGATAACAACAGCTTGATTAAATAAGTAAAGATGGGGCTGCTTCAATCACATACTCTCTTTTCATTTTAATTTTTTTACTCTTTCAGTACTGATTCTGCTCTTTGCTTGTTATAACAGATGACTTTATACAGATAAATTTGGAAATGACTTATATGTTATTAACTAGTTATTTTCTGTCTGAAAGAATTCTGCATAGATGGGAAGCTTCAGTACACTGGGCGAGCCATTCTTATGACTGCAGCATGTTTTTCAACATTTTTTTTTGCTATCCTCAAGTAACTAAATATTTAAAAAAGAGTTATTTTCATTTTGTTTTAATTCTGACTTGTGCTTTTGTTAATTATTATAGGTAATTCCTATATTATACTATATTATACTAATTCCTAGGAAGGAAATTCAGTCTATAAGAGGCATTGACAAGTTGAGTGAATTTGCCAGGTTCATAGACATAGTATGTGCCAGAAGCAAGACTTGAACCCAAGTGTTCAATCCTGACTCTAAGGTTAGCTATCTCTTTATACCCTCTGCCAAGGCTCTTCTCATGAAAAACATACACTGGCTTCAGATTAAGACGGAAGACCTCTCCCAGATCCCAAATATCTCCTTAGCACAAACACAAAACTCCAACTGAACCAAATAAAGATTAAGAAATCCAACGAGAAACATCTCCCACCCCAGAACTGAATAAAAAGCCAGAAGCTCCCAGGCAACAAGCAAAGATAAAGATAGCACAAAAGAGACAAACAAGCTAGCCATCTCCCAGTGTGATGAAAAAAAATCCAGAGACACATGCCACCTGCAAGGCTCTATGTCCAGAGACAGAAAGAGTGAAGAGTTCCCCATAAGAGAACCATAAGATGGGGCCCTTGGAAGTAGCAAAAGCAATCTTCAGAGCACTTCAATAGGGACAAACCAAGTACTATGGCTCTGAGGTCCCAAATGCTCTGTACAAACATGAAACAGAAGATTCTGAAGATTCAGGGCTCTGGACTGTAAAGATTCAAAAAGGCCTAACTCCAGGAGGTGGAAGTTGGCACTGGAAGTCAGGAACCTGGGAGGTTTGGGAGAGGACAGAGTGACACTAAGCAGAGCCAATCACCTTACCCAAAAGTACACCAGGGGCTAAAGCATAGCTCTAACACCAACATAGGGACTAAAGCAAGAGAGATGAAAAATCTAAGAAATACAGACATATGAAAAAAGACTGAAGATCCAAAAATCCTCAAAGGAGTAGCTCCATAAATATTTCAAGCAGAGTCTCAAATAAGGGGAAAAAAAACCTTTCCATAAGGAATTGAATACCTAGAAGAAATGAAATCAGATTTTTTTTTAAATGAAGAGAAATGGGTAAACTTTATAGAAGTAACAGACTCCCTGAAAAATAGAACAGACAAAATTGAAATCAATGAGTACAAGAAATTTTAGAACAAAATCAGAAGATTAAAAAAACTGACCTGGGAAACAGGTCAAGGAAATATCATCTAAGAATCACTGAATTCCATGAAAACTATAATTAAAAAAAAAGGCTAGATACTATATTAGTAGCAAGAATCCACTGATAAATTTATTAAAGAAATCCTAAAAAGAAAAATATTAAATCCAGCTACAGCCAAAATTCAAAGTTCTTATGCTAAAGAAAAAATATTGCAATTATTTAAAGATACTTGGAACTAGAGTCTGAATCATATATGACCTGGAAACTTCTATTATAAAAGTGAGATCTTGAAATACAATATACCAAAAAGATAACAAGAGAGGCTTAAAGCCAAGAATAACTTACACTGCAAAACTGAATACAATCCGAGTTGAGGGTGGTGGGGAAGGTGGCTTTTTTTTTTTTTAAACCCTTACCTTTCATCTTGGAGCCAATACACAGCATTGGCATAAGAGTGGCAAGGGCTAGGCAATGGGGGTCAAGTGACTTGTCCAGGGTCACACAGCTGGGAAGTGTCTGAGGTCAGATTTGAACCTAGGATTTCCTGTCTCTAGGCCTGGCTCTCAATACACTAAGCTACCCAGCTGCCCTGGAAGGTGCCTCTTTAATGAAATTGAAGACTTTAAAACATTTTGATATATGGAACAGAGCTGAGTGGGAATTCTGAAATAGAAACACAAAGAGTCCAACTAATGTTAAAAATGCCTGATGATCCTGTGTTAATATTCTAATAGGATTTAAAGAAACAAGCATCTCTTCAGAAACTAAATATTTTCAAAGAAAAAAACAAGTACTGATTAAGTGTCTGCTATGTGTCAAGCATCATGCTAAGTACTTTATAAATATTGTCTCATTTGATCCTTGACAGTCCTGGGAGGTACTATTATGATTCCCATTTTACAATGGAGGAAACTGAGGTAGACAAATAATTTACCCATAGTCACATAGCTAGTAAGTGTCTGAGGCTGGATTTAAACAAGTCTTTTTCCTCTGCTAAAACTCTCAGAAAAGAACCAATTCACCCATATATATTTTTTAAATTTAATTTTTGCAATATTTCTTTTTCTTTCTTCTTAAAATCCCTTACCTTTTGTCTTAGAATGAATACCATGCATGAGTTTGAAAGCAGAAAAATGGTAAGATTTAGGCAATGAGGGTTAAGATAACACAGTTAGGAAGTGTTTGAAGCCATATTTAAATCCAGGACCTCCTATCTCTAGGAGTGAATCTATCCACATGCAGCTGCCCCTGCAATATTTGTAAATTCCCTTTGAAGCAGCAAAGTTGGCACAGTAAATAGAACATTAGGCATGGAAAGTGGTGGGAAGGTGGGCATCAGATGAACTTCATTCTTATATCAAACCAAAACTGAAACATGAGTATGCACATGCAAACACATTCTTTGATGTAGAAGCACATCAGACTCAAAAGGAGAAACAAGAAGTGATGGAATGGTGGATAGGGTTTAAGAAAGAGCATGAAACCATGGAGGGAACAGTTGCAAGTAAAAATAAAATTTCCTAAAGGAGACGATTCAATAAGGTCACCACCGTGTGGGTTTACAGAGATGATTTTTCCTAATTAAAAAAAAATTAGAGTGAAAAAAGGAGAGAGAGTAATAATGATTGTTTAAAAAAAAAAAGACGAATATTGGGGCAGCTGGGTGGCTCAATGGATTGAGAGCCAGGCCCAGAGACAGGAGGTCCTGGGTTCAAATCTAGCCTCTGTGAGATTTAAAATGGTTGAGGTCTTAAACTGTAGTGATTACAATAGTGGAAGATATAAATGTTGATAGATATAAGAGAGGGTGAGTAAATTTGACCACAGAAATGTTTCACTACAGTGTCTTGGGTTTAAAATCAAATATAAGGTGGTCGCCAGGGAAATATTCCCAATTATTCAAATACCCAAATCAATTGGGTTTTATAGAGATTTTAATTAACAATACAACGAGTAATCAAAGAAAGAGAGAGAGAGTAAGAAAGGAATAAGTATGAAGGGCCTCAAGCCAATATGGCCTAGACCTGAGTCTTAAAAGAGAAATCAGTCAGTTTTTTAACACTCACCACAAGGTCTGACTAAACAAGGATACTAGTGACACCAGGCCAGCGTCCTTCCTCAAAGAGTCTTCCAGCCAGAGATTGTTTCAAAGGGCCTCTCTCAAGAGCCTCCAGAGCTCCTACCCCAGAGGGACAGAGCCCCTCAGAGGAGCTCCTCAAGGAGCTCTCCTTCAGAATGAGAGTCAGAAATCGAGATTTCTTCAATGAGATCCAAGTTCTTATTTTTAAGGGCAAAATCTCCTCTGTCACCTCCCCTAAGTCCTTACATCTACCAATCACTGTAGATGTTTCTAAAGGACTGCCCATTTTGAATTCACAGCTGAGTAGTTTTAATCTCTTTAGTAAGTCAGGAAAAAATGCTGCTGTGTCGACAAATTTCATTAAGAAAAAACCTCTGAATAAGTTGTCACCCTTTTAGGTTTAAGTAGTTTACAAGTTGCCCCACCTTTATAGGTACTTAGTATCCCATTGTATCAATTCTAAAACAGTCATGACTCAAAGAACTTCCTGTCCCTTCCATAAGCATGGATCAAAGTACTTTCATTGTTTAGCAAACAGTTTTCTGTCCTAAAGCAGTCTTAAGTAGAGTGGAGCAGGGACACTCCCATAGCAGGAGCCCCCCCACTCAAGTAGAGTTCTCACCACCTGCTAGGGAATTTTTTTAAGTAGAAGATTCCCCAATGGGGGAAACCCCTAACATTCATAAGTCTGAGAAATTTTGAGGTTTACACCTCAGACAGGTCACTCTGGGCAAGTCACTTAGCTCCCAATGCCTAGCCCTTAACACTCTTCTGCATTAGAACCAACACACAGTATTGATTCCAAGACAGAAGGTATGGGTTTAAAAAAATAAAATTTAAAAAAGAGGAACATTGAAATCTTTTAAAAAATACACAAAAGGGAACAGAAGGAAGTTCTGAAGGAAGCACATATAAGCAGGACAGTTTTGAAACATGGAGAATTAGAATATGGTCTTTTATTTATTTTTATTTTATTTATCTTTTTGAAGCATGCTGGTTTTCACCTTATTTCCTCCATAATTTTTTTTCTAGTATACTTTACATATATCTTATTTTACAACCTGATGAACATGGAAATATGTATTAGATGTACAAACTATATCATATTACTTGCCAGAATATGGCCTTTCAAAAAAAGGGCAAGTGGTATGAAATGGAGATTAGCAGTTTCACAGACAATCTTATTTGGTGCTTTGCTGTGTATATGAAAATGGTCTATTTTTGGCATGTTAAGTTCAGAATAAAAATGCAATTGATATAAAAGAACATGCTTACTTAACTTAGAAAGCCTTACTGAGTTCACCCTTCCCAGCTCTATTTCTTTATAGAAGTCCATAAGCAGCAATTGTCTTTGTGGTAATCTTTTTTGCAAATGATTATCATGGGTACTGCAAAATGAGATGAGCAAATGCCTTATGAAATGATATTTTTTTGTTGTCTTCAAATGAATGCTAAAACAGGCTTAACTCTTTCCTTTATTTGCTTTTCCAAAGATAATCTGATAGTCATTCTTCACGTATCTGCAACTTCTTTTAGTCTTCTGATTTCATGTATATATATGTATATATATTTTCATTTATAATGAGGTCAAAATTAATATGATTCAGTATCTCCAGTAATATGACAATTTGTTGGCTACTCTTTGGACATGGTATACATGTGGGAGATATGTTGGTATCTCCCATTTCAAGTACCAGAGTTAATTTGAATTAATATTTGAAGACCATCAAAACTGGAATCTTATTACCTTTTCTGCTCTCTGCATATAAGTGAGGATCATTTTCATTTCTTTGTTTTGTGGATTGCCAGAGAAATCATTACCCAGCCTATTGGTAAAGAGTAGGCAGTTTGTTTCAGGGGTTGTATATGAAGCATTTGCAGCACAGCAGAACCTACTATAGTTTACTGACAGGGTTTCCATAAATGCAAGGCTGCTTCTATACCATCATAAGGCATTGTCCCAAGTACATAGCAATGGATAGCGATAAATATAATAATCCACTTTATGCAGATAACTAGCTCAGTTCTTTAAAATTAAAAGGTAACTGATAGACAGTACAAAGATTATACTGACACCTATAGGTCTAACCCAGTCCTGAACAACAACCCTTTCTACAACATACCTAATAAGTAGTCATCCAACCTTCACTTGGATGTAGTGAGGGAGAACCCACTAATAACAGCTAACTTTATTCAGTGTCTGTGTATTATATACATTGTATTATCTATGTGTATATATATATATATATTATCTAATCGGAGCTTCACATTCTGTAGGTAGGCATTATTCCCATTTTATGGGAGTCTGTGAGCCTTACTGAGCTTGGGCAATTTGCCCAGAGTCACCTAGCTAGTAAGTGTAAGAGGTAGAACTTAAATGAGTTCTCTGTGACTTTAAGTCTAGTACTCTAACTTCTATGCCCTCATTTCCTAAGGCAGCTCACTCCACTTTTGGAATCTTCTTATTCATAAGAAGCATCTCCCATTGAGCTGAAATTTGCCCCCCTAAAACTTTAAGCTATGTTTATGACCCTTGGGTGCCAAGCAGAATAATCTGAATCCCTCTTCCACATGGAAGCCCTTGAAATCCCTAAAGAACACTATCATGTTCCTCCCCTGCCCCCCCCAATATCCAGATCTTCTTTTCTCCAGGCGAAACAATTCTATAGGATGAAATGGTGGGTAAGGTTGTAATCCGTCTTGGCCAAAGAAGTCCTCTCCTAGATGCTATCTTGGATCTGCTACAATCGTAAGGCAGGCCAAGTGATAGAACACTGTGGAAATATCACATTACATGAACTGGTTCAACTCTTCTAGAAAAAAGTAACAATTTGGACCTATATCCCAAAAGTAATTAAAATGTTCATTCACTGATCCCATGGGTGAATCCTACGAGACCTGTTCAAAGAAAAAGGTAAAAGGCACAACAAATCAGTTATAGCAGCCCCCTTTGTTGTAGTGAAGTACTGGAAATAAATGAGGTACCTACCAGTTAGAATGGCTGAGAAAATTAGGGTACATGAATGTAATGGAATATTGTTGCATTGTAAGAAATGACTAAAAGGGATGAATTCAGAAAAACCAGGGAAAGCTTATACAAACTGATATAGAATGAAGTATGCAGAACCAGGAAAACAAGTCACACAATCCAACAGTGTAAAGGAAAACAGTTCTGAAAGACAAGAACTTCAGTGAGCTCAATGAACAACCCTAACTACACAAACCAAAAAGGAGTCATACTTCTTATCTCTTGATGGCGATAGTGAATGAGAAGTGCAGGATCAGATGTGTTCAGATAGCAGGTCCAATGGAAGGATGTTTTGTTTGACCACACTTAGTTTTTATCAGAGAGGATATTGAATTTGTTTGTGGGTAAGAGAGAAGAGTAATATAGAATATAGAAAAAGAATATAAATAAAATATTTATATTAAAAACAGGAGGTTATCACTCTGTAGATGGTATATGTGGAGAATCCTATAGAATCAACTAAAAATTATTTTAAATAATTGACAATTTTAGCAAAGTTGCAGGATAGAAAATAAACCCACATAAATCATCAGCATTTCTAACAGAATCAGCAGGAAGAAGTAGAAAGAGAAATTCCATTTAAAGTAACTGTAGTCAATATAAAAGAGTTGGGTGTCTGCATGCCAAGACAAACCTAAGAATTACATAAACACAATTACAAAACACCTTTTACACAAAACCAGAACTAAACAACTAGAAAAATATTAATTGCTAATGGGTAAGCTTACTTAATATAATAAAAATGGCACTTCTACCCAAATTAATTTACTTATTCAGTGCAATACCAAACTACCAAAAATTATTTTTAGAGAACTAGAAAAAATAATAAAATTCACCTGAAAAAACAAAAGGTCAAGAATCTCAAGGGAATCAATGGGAAAAAATGTGAAGGTACCTATCAGATGGGCAACTATTACACAAAAGGAACATGTCAAATATTAGAGATGTGGAAAAACTGGAACATGAATGCACTATTGGTGGAGTCAAGAATTAATCCAACCCATTTTGAAGAACAATTTGGAATGATGCCCAATGGGCTATAAAATTATGCATATCCTTGGATCCAGCAATACTATTTACTAGATCTGTATCCCTAAGAGATAAAAAAAAGGAGAAAAGGATCTATATGTACAAAAATATTTGTAGCAGCTTTTTTAGTGGTGTTAGAGAATTGGAAGTCAAGGGGATGCCCATCAATAAGGGAATGGCTAGACAAATTGTAGTATATGACCGGGATGATATTAGATTTTTGTTGTCTAGTCTTGTTTGACTCTTTGTGACCCCATCTGGGGTTTTCTTGGCAAAGATACTAGAATGGTTTACCATTTGTGATGGAATACTATTATGCAATAAGAAATGATGAGATGGATAGTTTTAGAAAAACCTGGTAAGACTCATATGAACTGATGCAAAGTGAAATGTGCAGAACAAGGAAAATACTGTATGTACTAATAGCAATATTACACAATGATCAGCTGTTAATGGCTTTGCTATTCTGATCAACACAATTCAGGAAAATTTTGAAGGACTTAACAATGAAAAGTGCTATTCACCTCAAGAGACTGAAATGATAAAGTCTGAGTGAAGATTGAAGTATAATTTTTTTTTTGCTTTATTTTTCTTCCCTTTTTTGGGAGGGGGGACAACATGACTAATATATTTTGCTTATTTCACATGTAAAACTGACAACACATTTGTTGCTTTCCGGGGGGGGGGGGGTGGGGGGTGAGGAAGGGAGGGAATTTGGAACTAAAAAAATTTTTTTAAATGAATGCTAATGATAAATAGGTTTGTTTTTTTAAAATAAGAGAGTAGAAGGAAGCCCAGAAAGAGAGAGGTAGGCAGGGGAGTCTTAAAATTATGTAGAATTGTGTACTTAAAAAAAAAAAAGCATTCTGTACATAACTAAGATTCAGTTCCACAAAGCAATTCTCCTTTTCTGTTTCTTATAAGTGAAAATTATATTACAACAAAGTAACAAATGTAAATGTAATTACAAATTGCATTTGAATTTACTGTTTATTTTTGTTGTCTTTATTGTATGTACATATCTGTCTGTCTACCTACCTAAAATGTCTACTACAGACCACTTCTCTGTGTACAAATTGGTAAAAGAATTTCAAAAGGGAAAATTCAGGTGTTAAAAATACCATTTTGTGGGTAGGGAAACAAAAGACTTGAAATGACTTGCCTAAAATGAAAAGAAACAAAGTTAAAAGAAGGACTAGAATTTGAGTTCCCAATATTATTGTGGTTGTGGTACCATTATTAGTAATACTAACAAATCCCTTGTTAAGGTCTTACTCTGATGTCTCATTGTGGCATGAAGATGAACTGGATTCCCAAAGGCTGGGCCAGCACAGAGCAAGCCCTGACAGGTTCTTCAAAACTAGTAAGGCTTTGCATGTGGGAACAAAAAGACTGCATTTGAAGTCTTTTTGAACTTAAGTCTTTTTGAACTTGGTCTTTTGTCTGAGCACTAGTCTGGCTAAGTGTTGGAAGGGGATAAACTATTTTGGCCACAGCAGTTTACTAAGGTATAGAGGGCCTGCCATTTGCCCTAGTTGGGGACCACCTTCTTTGAATCATGGGATTTGTATCCAATATAATCACACCTAACCTTATTTATACCACATCCCCTCAAAATCCCTTACTCTGCCATGCAACTTCTTGTCCTCCGCCCTTCTGAGTGAAGATTTAGAGTATTGGTACCTTGGGAGAACTAAGACCTAAAATTAAATGCTATTCTGTGCAGGTGTCACTGGGAATATTTTAACTCCTAATTCCTGTCCCCTTAGAAGCTCTGCAGTTGAGTAGAACCAAACCTCCTCATTTTTTAATTCTGGGTAAAAAGAGTGGCTTACATGGAATAGGCATTGATGGTCTATGATCTGGCTCAGAGATATCAATTTATTATCTTTCCCCTCAAATCTACCTACTTTCCATATTTTCCTATTATGTGATGAAAGCACCAACACTTTTAGTCAATCTAACTTCAGGGCCAAATGAGGTAATATTGTTAGAAGTGCTTGGCACACTGCCTACAACAAAGCAGATGCTTAATAAATGCTCATTTCCTTCCCCATCTTTGGCTACTCCCATTTTCCCTTACCTAAATCCAGATGGACAATTGCCAATCAACTGCTGGATCTTCAGTTCTACTTCCCAGCCTCTTACATCTATTCCCTTCTCTCTACTCAAAAAGTTACCAGGCCACTTCTGTTTGGACTCTTTTAATAGTCTCCTAATTAGTACTTGTTGTAGGAAGAATAGCTACCAAAGCCCCTTTCACCCAACTGTGTAGGCTGGGCTAGTTATTAAGGTATTGAAACCATCCTTTAGATTTGGCAGGCACAAGAGTATATTGATTTGTAGACAAGTCTCTTGATGCTTGCCCAATAGACCACTATTGGAAATTTAAAGACAGATGTACTCAGTGGAATATCCTTCTCCAGCTATGATTAAGTTAATGTCCCTTTGTTCATTATTTAATGACCTATAAGTGTTTCTTTTTGATTCAATATTAGACCTATGGGCAGTTAGGTGCCTCAGTAGACAGAGAGCCAGACCTGAAGATAAGAGATCCTGGGTTTGAATCTGACCTCAGACACTTCTAGTTGTGTAATCCTGGGCCTAGCCCTTACTGCTCTTCTGCCTTGGAAATGATACCTATTATCAATTCTAAGATAGGAGGTAAGAGTTTAAAAAAAAATGGACCTAAATTGACAGTGAACCAACTTGAATCAAGTTTGTCCCACGACAATCTCAAAGCCTCAAGTCCCTTTATACTACTTATCCTTCAAAAAGCTAACAAAATGATTTTCCTAAAGCTCAAGTTTGATCATGGCATTTCCCTTTTCAAATTTTAGTGGCTCCCTAACGATTCTAATATATGTATTATTTCCTCTTTATCTCATCCCTTTAAAAGTACAGTAATACATCCATATAATTTATAAACAAGCATATACTCCAATATACATACTGAGATGCATGCTCAAAATTTTTGCTGGGTGCAGATCAAAAAAGTGTATTTATATGTAGTTAGGATTAAATCATGGATCTCAATATATACGGAAATGAAAAAAGAATCCCTAAGACTTCTATAATGCTTTATAATTTTCAAAGTATTTTCACATTCCTTATTTCATCAGCTTTTTTTTGTGATTTAAGACTAGAAATGCTCAACTACTAAGTTTTCCAAATAATCTAAGGGGTCTTTAGCTTTAGTTCTAAGCTCCCACAAAAAGAAAAAGACTTATTCAAAACTTGGGAGACTCAGACTTGTCTCCTGAGCTGCTCTAAATCTTTTCCAATGAAGATAATCTCTGACAGAAACTAAGCCAAACTTCACATAAGGCAATGCTTAAACTAGCAAACTTGGAAAGTGATGGCTTAGCTACTTAAGGTCCAAAGCATAGCTATGTGCCCCATTACAATCTGCTCTTCAAGGAGTCCTAGCACCCTTCATTTCACTGATTAGGAGTTTCTCTTTTCAATACACAATTGGGCAGCAACCTCCAAAGACACAGAAGCCAGCTTGAGGCCCTGTGTTTCTTATCAGCTGTCTGATCCACAAGATTATCATGGGAACAATGACAGGTGGAAAAACTTGGAATTTCTTAATAGCTTCTGCTAATATAAACATAAAACTATATAAAGTCCAGTTCCAGGAAGGAGCTTTACAAGAAGGATAGGGCTTATCTTAAAGGTAGGTAGGCTGAATTTGCTCATTCACCTTGCACATGCTAAAGCTGCAATCAATCACTACTGACTGAAATCAGTAAACAGATTTTTAAATAATTTTTTGTACTTATTTATAATGGCAGAAGCCAGAAAGATTAGAATTTTTTCCCCCAGATGATTAATCTCAGGGTTACATAGATGATAAAGTGGTAGAATCAGAACTCAGGTCTACTGACTGGCTGATCAGTCAACAATCCTTTTCTAAGGGCTTACTATATGCCAGGCATTTGCCTAAGCTCTGGGGACACATTTGCAATATTTAAAATAATTCACAAAGATAAAGTGTTTATAATCAGACTGTCTTGAATGACTGGTAACTGTTTTTCTAAGGCTGGTATTTCAGAAAAGCCCTTAGTCGTTACCCCCTAATCTCCAGCTCTCTCCTTATGCCCTCCTTCCCCACCCCCTACTTCTCTGGTTCTAGAAGCATGAACAAATTAACTCTATTATTCCTAGACAGGACATGTCAATGTAGTTTATTATGATGGGAGTGGGAGAGGGGAGGGAGAAAAGAAGAAGAGAGGGAGAGAGAGGAGAGGGGGTAAGGGGAGAGAGAGAAAGAGAGAAAAACATGCTAATTGAGGCTCTATTTTAGGATCACAGACTTTCAGAGAGGTCTAAGAACACTTAGAGATTCAGAGATGCCAATTCAGCATTTCAGTTTTACAGAGGGACCTGAGAGGTTAAGCAATCTTCCTTAAAACACAGTAAGTGGGGGGGCCAGAATCAAAACCCAACTTTTCTGATTCTGAATCAATGCACGTCCCATTCTGTTTTACTTCTGATGTTCCTTAAGGAGGAGAATAATCTTAAGAGCTACTTAGAGTGAGAAATTAATTAGCAGAGACAAATTGATGTGATATACATACATTTTATAGCAAGGCATTCTGAAAGCTTAGGCCCCCAGAAATGGAGATGTGTATACTAAATAAAAGGATTCAGAGGTGTCTTCTTTGCTTACTAAGCCTCCTCCAGTGGGTTCCTCAAGATCTCTTTCTCAATGTAAGAACAATCTTAGGTTTCTTCTTCCCCCAGAGGCTTTTATCTTTCCTATCAAGCCCAAGCAAACAAAGCCACAACAACCAACCTATTTCCTATATTTAGAGATGCCTGCATGAATGGTGTGGGAATGAGCTGCAGCAAAGACAATCCCTTTCTCATGTTTCCAAAACAAAGATTGAACAATCTGACAAGCATTCATAAGGAGTCATTAATGTACCAGGCACAGTAAAATATGCAAAACATAAAAAAAAAAAAGACCAGTCACTCCCAGCTTATTAGCTGACACACACCTTGCTCTCCAGGAGCAGACTAGACATGTAGCAGCTTTCACGACACAGATATGGTCACCAATGCTATGCTCAAAAATCTTCAGTGGTCCCTAATGGTGGCCTGCCAATAAAAGTCCATTCCCTTGGAGTTTGAAGCTTGGCCTCAGAACTCTCCACTGGCTGGCTAAACAAATCTACCCTCTAGCCTTCCCCAGTGGGGTGCTTCTTCCCCAACTTCAGTCTTTGTTCACACTACACCCCTCACCAGAACCATCTTTCCTTGTACTCTGCGCTGTCACAATGGCAGGGTAGTTGTGAGCATTCTATGTTTGTGTCTGCATTATAAGCTCCATTAGAGTAGGAACCCTCCAACTTTGTATAAAAGTGCTGGGAGAATTCATTTTTAACATTCACTTCAACCAGTCCTGCACAGATAAACAGGGAAGGTTACAGCTTCATGAAAAGGAATCTTTTAATCCTTAGGTGAAAGTTTTAAAAAGTTTCATTTTAACATTTTCTAGCATGTGAGGAGATAAAAAGCATAGTCAGAAGGAGAATCCCAGAAAGCAAACTTAACTGGGCAGAGGGAGTAGGAGGAAGAAAAACAATTCCCTTCCTTTAATCTGGCCACTTACCTGCAGCAAGTAGGCGGAGTCTTAAACCTGAGGGTCCAGTTCCATCTCTCAAAACATCCACACTTTCTGCATATACATTTCCCAGGAAGCAGCTGAGGGGCATGCCTGGGGCCCTGAGGATCAGGAGCAGAATGAACACAAGTCTCTAAGCAAAGCCTCTTATAGATGTACCCTGAGAAGCAGTAAGGTGGTGCAGTGGACAGAATGCTAGGCCTGGAGGCAAGAAGACCAGAGTTCAAGTTCAGCCTTAGTAGCTAGTTGACCCAAGGCAAATCACTTACTATGTTTGCCCCAGTTTCCTCAACTGTATGGGGATAACAATAGCACCTACCTCCCAGGACTGTTGTGAAGATTCTTTGAGATAATTTTGTAAAGTGGTTAGCCTCTTACTAAATCATCATTCTCCCATTTATTTATGTCTCCCCCATTAGTCTATAAGCTCTTTAAAGGCAGGGACTATTTTGTGTTTTTGCTTTTATTTGTATTTCTAGAACTTAGCATAGTGCCTGGCCCACAGCAGTCTATCAATAAATGCTTGTTGACAATAAATGGATGATGATGGAAGAATCATTTACTTGTACAGACAACTGGTGAGAATGCCTAAAACAACCTGCTTGCTACACAAGTGTGTATTCACCACCAGATGGCAACGCCTAGGCAAAGACAAGACCTGGAGGCTTCTCAGTTAAGCACAAGAGCAACTGCCAGTCAAGAGGAAATCCCAGTGTTGTAAAGTATTTAGAAGAAGGTGGACAATCCAGCCAGGACTGGACACCTCACATTCACAAACTCCTTCATAGTTACAGAGTACTTCTACATCTGTCATTTTACTTCACAGGACTACTGGAGTTGGAATTGAAAGGGACCTGCTAACTTGCCCAAGATTTTTCCCAGGCCAGATGCTAGTGACTAGAACATCTTTCCTTTTACCCAACCAAGCCAAAGGCACTGAATACAGGCTGTCCTCTAAGACACCAGACTAGTCTTTCTGGGCAAATTTTCACTTGCACACAACATTTGAAAGTATAGAGGCCCCTGTTTTTGTGTGGGTTAAAAAACCCAGCACCCAAGTCCCTCCCAATCAGACATCAAGATAAGTCCTACCCTCCAGCCAAATGAGACCATTCTCTGACCTTCCTTATTCTTAAGATAAGCAGAACAGAATTTCCATTGGGAATGTATCATAGACTATTACAAGTTATTCTGAGGGGAATGACCCCACCACTATAGAAGTCTAAATTCTGTATAAGCCTTCTGGAACTAGACTACTTGCCTTCAAATGGCAGGAGTCCAGACAACTCAGTTGGGCTCTTCTGATACTGTGATCAGATCCAGATTGCTTTCCCTAACATCAGGACATCAGACTGGACTCCAAATGCATCCTGAAGGTTTTTCCCAGTGCTTTGTTCTCTAAGGAGGGAAGCTGGTTTTTGAAAATTTCTTTTTTAGCTATTCTCTGCATCCAGTATTTTTAGTTGCTTATTTCACTTTGACCTTTTTTCCTGTTGGTTTCCCCCTTTTTTGGGGGGAAGAGAGGGTATAGGATAGTAAGGACTCAGGACCTTACAAGCACCAAGGCAAATGGAATGTGGGAATTCAGTAAAATTTTGTTTCTTGGGGGGGGGGGGGGGTCAGTCTATGAGATAGGCATGGTCCGTGGGCATCTAAAGTTTGGAGAGGGCATCCTGAATCACAGGTTACATGCCATAATATAAGCTATGCCAAACTTCACAAAACATGACAAGACTATGGATCATGGAAGGCTATTATAATAGTACAGACAAGAGATGATAAGATGTCCTGAACAAGGGTGATGAGTACATAAAAAAGAAGAGCTGTGAGAGACAACGCTGAGATCAACCTGATAGCATTTGGGGGTTAAGAAGAAGCAGAGATTATGTTCTAATTTTTAAACTGGCAGACCTAAGGGGGTAGGAGTGACAAGAGAAAGCGAGATGTTAAAAGTAAATACAGGTTTTTGGGGGATGATGAGAAGAGTGGAATTCTCTGCCTCAGCTCTAGCATCCTCTCCTAAATGAGTTATTTCCTGAAATTATGCTACTTTCTCCCAATATTTTATTTTTAACACCTTTATCTGGGCACATGTTGCTTCCTCCCCAGTAAAATGTATGTTCCCTGAGGGCAGGGACTGTTTTGTTTTTATTTTTGTATTTCCAGTATCTAGCACACCTAGTAGGTGTTTGATAAATGCTCAACAATAGTAACCCATGATTTAGGGCAGGGATGGTGAGCCTTTTAGAGACCTTAGAGACCAAGTGTTCAAATTTTGACCCTCATGCCACATGTCAGCCTCCCACCTTAAGTGTTAGATAGGGGAGGAAAGAAGTGCTCCCACTGGGCCACTGGGCAGAGGGATGGGTCATACGAGAAATGTTCTCAGATGTGCATGGGGAGGGCGAAGGGAGCAGCCACCCCACCCCACACCTGTGCCATAGGTTCATCAAAACAGGTTTAGAGAATGGCTAAATAAACATGTGGTGCATGATTGTAATGGTATATTTCTGTGCTAAAAGAAACAATACAGATGATGAATACAGAGAAGCCCCAAAAGATGTCATGAGAACTTATGGAGAGTCAAAAAAACAAGATCATGACTATTACGACTACAAAACCACCACACACACAAAAAAACCCTCCTAAAACTGAATGCAAATGTTGCAAAATTATAAAAAAGCATGCCTTGAAAAGCTATGCAAAGATACTAGCACAATGCACATATTTTCAAGACTTTTCCATGTACTGCTCAGTCATGCTTTGAGTCTTATTATCATCTTCCACCAGATACTCTGCTGGGTTCCAACTTTACCCTCAGCAGGGTCCCCCAGGAAGAAACTCACCTCTGCCCCCTCTGCCTGGAGGCTGGAAGGCAGGGCAAAAACCTCTCCAAACCTCCCTTGGCAGAGGGCTCAAAAATTCCAGCTACTTCTTCATCTCCCCCCAGGGCATTCTACCAATGTCACTCCTCCAAGCCTGTGCCCTTGGGCATGCCCATCCCTCTGGCCCTCTTTGTTTTCCCTTTGTATACTGCCTTTCCCCATCAGAAAGTAAGCTCCATGAGGGCAGGGCCTGCCTTTCTTTAATTGACATTCTCTGGGCTTAGTACAGTGCCTGGTACAGGATGGGATTGATAAATGTGTATTACAGTGTGTAATGCAGATTTTTCCTGTTTTCTTTTTTTTAATCTTAAAAAAATCAATTAAAAAATTTTTTTAAAGTCTGTCATAAAATTGATTCAAGGTAGCAGTAGAAATAGTAGAAAAGTCACTGGATATGGTGTCAAAGGATCTGGTTTCCAATCCTACCTGACCTGTCATCTTGGACAAGTCATTTGACTTCCATAGGCCTTATTTTCCTGATCTATAAAATGAGCGGGTTGGATGAGAGAGCCCCTAATTTCCCTCTCAGCTTTCACTCTATCACTTTTATAGGCTGGGGAAGAATAGGAAGCCTTTCAGTCAACCAAAGGTAACCTGTCCTCTCTTTTTCCGGCTTACCTGGTATCCTGCAGGCTATTTCCATTATAGATATACATGCGTTTCACAGTTGCTCCATGGGGAATCTGAAGAGAAGCCAAGCCATGGGCAAAATTAGGCTGCAAACACAAAAGACAAATTTTACTAAGCATATTGCATCTTTTGAGATTCAGTACCTGCTAACAAAGTTAACAACACCAGCACCACTCACATACAGAAAAATCAGAAATGTATGAGTTATATACTTGGAAATAGAAATGATGCTTATCTTTTTTTTTTTAAAGCAAGGTAACTACTCTTTTACAAAAAGAAACATATAGACATGTTCCTTTAAAACAGAGATTCTCAATTTTTTGGTCTTAAGACCCCTTTACAACTCTTAAAAATTACTGAGTATCCCAAAGAGCTTTTGGTTATGTAGGTTACATTTACCAAAATTGAAAACTGATAAAATTGAAAATTATTAATTCATTTAAAAATAAAAATAATATATCACATGCTAATGAGCAATAGACACTTAAAAAAAACCCGTACCTTCCATCTTAGAATCAATACTATGTATTGGTTCAAAAGCAGAAGAACTTAGTTAGAGGATACTTATTTTTAAAGAATTTTTATTTTTGGTATGGCATTTTTTACAAAGACCATTTTTATATGGGAAATTGTCCCCTCTTCAAGTACATCCATATTAAGATATGTCTCAGCAGCCTCTGTGATTCGATCTAAAAATAATGTTGGTGTTTCTGTGAGCTTTTATTTTATTCCTTCAAATTTTGGCCAAGCATTTGGTCTTTTGGTATACTGACCCATGACTTCCAAAATTGCTTGCCTACATTCCTTCATAACATCGTATTGAGCTCTATCATTCATATCCATTTCATATCTTTCTGGCCAGGGTGTTAATAGAGGGTCTGATCTTGTATCCTCAGTAAATTTTTTACCTTCCCTTTTTTGTTAACAGTTCCTTTATTAATACTGCAAAATAATTATGATTGGGGTCAAGTGTGTCTATAGCCCTCTTCATCTCTTTGATCACATGATTGGGTTCATCTACAAAGGCTGAGGTTCTTTTCTTTATGGACTCCAAGTCATCTGAGGTGAATCTTTTGTGTGTCTTGACCTGGAATATTTCATTCTTTGAGACTACAGGAAGATCTCTTAGAGGACATAGAGTAACCATCCCTCTAGCCTCTTCTTGTAACCTGCTTAGATTTTCCTTTGTACCAGTGTTTACACTTTCCCCACACTCATATTCTGTATTTATGAGCTTATTATCTTTTATATATTGTTTCAGTTGATCAAGTTGTTTTTTCATATGTATAACCATTAATTTGGGCTCTGAATCCTTTGTTAACCAGATCATAAATGCTTTAAACCATTTACCAATGAGAAAGAATGCCAGTCTACACTTATACAGGACATAAAGACAGATACAAACTTTGGGGACATGAGACAGGACAGTTTGCATTGTGATATCCATAAAAGGTTTCAACCATCTATAGTCCAATACTATATAAAAACATTAGGGAACAACACAAATACAATGTATGGGATATGTAAAATGCATTCCCACAATACCATCAAAACATCAATTACCATGTCTCCAGACATGTTTACATTTAAGGATAATACAGGTGAAGAAGAGTTATTATAATCCACTGTGAATAATTTTACAAACAATTACTAAAAGGGAAAAACTTGAAAAAAATTTCTAATATGGCCACCAATATGGCTGCCTAAAACATGTGGCAAAAGGTATTTAATTATTAAATGTCTCTACCCCCTTAGCTGGAGTCTTAGAATTCCGCTGGCCCCCACCTTTGAAATGTACCACTCTCAGAGTGGGGATGGAATATCCCAACCTTACCTAACTGACTGCCCTATAGAAACTGTTTTTCCTATAAATAAAACTTAATTTTCTAAGATTTCTTAAACCTAGCTAGCTCTGCCAATTGTTAAAAGTACATATAATTTGGATAGGGGGATGGAAAGTAATACAGAAGGAAAACATATACATATTGCATTTATTTTAACATAGAAGGGATGAAGGAAAGGGAAAGGGGGAAAAGTGAAATCTAAATTCTTTAACCCACTATATAAACCCTATCTAATTTACTCTAAACTAAACCCTAAGTTATCTAAAAGCAAATCCAACAGGGGATGAGATCAGTTTCTCACAAAGAGTCCTTGATGAGCCAGAAACAGGAGATCCAGATGATGTCTTCAGTTGTCCCAGCAGGGTAGTGATCTATTCCCCAGTCTGGCTGTCCACCAGGAAGGCTGGAGTTATTCTTTCATCACAGCTAGAAGATCCTCAAGGCCTATTGTTTGATGGATGGGCTCAAGATGATTCAAAATTACACCTCTCTCCTCCTTCTCTCAGGTCCAAAAAATCAGTTGAAGAACTGTCTCTTCAACAGTTTAGAATCCTGACAGCCCTGGGAGAATTCTGAGTCTCACGCCCTATCAACCATTGCTTGTTTAAGTTTTATTTTCCTTTGCTACAGGGCTAAGCAATAAGGTTAAATGACTTGCCCAGGATCATATTGGTAGGAAGTCTCTGTGGCCAGATTTGAACCTAAGACCTCCCATCTCTTGGCCCTAGCTCTCAATCTGTTGAGCCACCTAGCTGCCTCTTGAATTATATATATATATATATATATAAACCCTTACCTTCCATCTTGGAATCAATAATGTGTATTGGTTCCAAGGCAGAAGAGTGGTAAGGGATAGGTAATAGGGATTAAAGTGACTTGCCCAGGGTCACTCAGCTGGGAAGTGTCTGAGGCCAGATTTGATCCTAGCACCTCCCATTTCTAGGTCTGACTCTTAATCCACTGAGCTACCCAGCTGCCCCCTGGAATAATATATTTTTAAGAAAAATAATTGTCTTCAAAAATAAGTGAGAAGAGTTGCACTGTTTTACATACTTTTAAAAATCTTTTAATTAAATTAAAATGGATTCTCATATTTGCTTCTGCATTCAATTGTTGTGACATTATTTTAGTTAAAGTATATGAAGATAATCCAGCCTCACACAGATATGTAGTTGAGAAAGGGAGGAATACTAACATGCAAGTATCATCTTAATAGTATTATGAAAATCTTTTTGACCATATGGAACCCTAAAGGGTCCACAGGCTACACTTTGGAAATTACTACTTTAAACAAAGGTGAATCCCCCCCCCCCCAAATTAGTCATGATTTTTAGATTACAAAAAAGATTAACCATGGAGTTATTTTTAAAAAGAAAATTCCCTTAGCCTATTTAATTGTGAGAAGATGGGAAGGGATCAGTAGGAGCCATAGGCCCCTGAAAATTGAGAAGATAAAGCCTTTCATACTATATTGTATGCTCTGTGTGTGTGTATATGTGATCACATTTTACTTTAAACTTCTTTTCATGAATACATCTATTGCTTAAAGCTGGTCACATCGATATTATCAGTATCACTAAGAAAATAGTTATCCTTAAGTTCTCCCAATGGTTTGGAAAAGCCAACTTAAGGAAACTTGTTAAAGAACATGATATGCCTGGGGGCAGCTAGGTGGCTCAGCAAATTGAGAGGCAGGCCTAGAGATGAGAAGTTCTGGATTCAAATGTGGCCCCAGACACTTCCTAATTGTATGACCCTGGACAACTCACTTAACCTTACTTATCCCCTTGCCCTTACAGCTCTTCTGCCTTGGAACCAATACATAGTCTTGATGCTAAGACAGAAGGTAAGGATTTAAAAAAAAAGAAAAAGAAAAAAGAACATGCTATACCTCTTTTCTCCTTTCTTCCTGCTTTCAAGATGAATCTGACAAACCATGCCCAAACATTTATTAAGAACTTCCTGGGTGCTAGGTCCTGTGCACAGGAGACACACGTAAAAGAGACATGGTCCCTGAGTTCATGGTGCAGTAGAGGGAGATTAAGCACACACGTTATAACCAAGTCCCAAAGCAAAAGTGCATAAGAGAACAACACTCTATGAGATGGGAAAATTGCTTTCATCTAGAGGAACTGAGAAAAAGAATAAGTAGTGTCCCTGAGAAATGAGCAGCTCCTTTATGCAAATTACTAAAGGGGCCTTGAGAGTTCAATGAATTCATCAGAGACAAGGTTACTATTTAAAGCAAGATACATTAAAAAGCATTTTAACATGTATCCCTGAGCAAAAGAATAATATTAAATTTAAAAGCAAAGAAATGAAAAAATAAGTCTTTTCTGGCTTGAATCCATTAGATTCTCTGAAGTCACATGCTATCCACTCTTAATATCTTAGCAACATTAGAAACACAGAATTCCTAACCTCATATTTTGGTGCCTCAGTCCATGAGTCTAATTGAAAAGAGAAAGACAATCCTCTAAAGTTGAGGTGGAAAAGTTGCTCAGCCGAGTTGTACACTGGAAAAAAAGGGAAATCCAGTTGTTGATTAGAACCCAAGTTCTATCTGAACGCTGAAGCCACTTTTACTATTGCTTTGCCTAATCTATGACTAACAGGGGCTGGGGAGTAGGGGTGATAACAGCAGGATCTGCTGATTTGCTCGCTGTGGCCAGTCCTGGTTTTCACCTGTAAGATGGGGCTACTACTTGATCCTTCTACCTTGCAGGGGTATGGTGGGGACAGGGTAAGATTAAGAATTTCAAGTGCTTTATCAATGGGAATGCCTGATACAAACATAATCTTTAATTTTGTTTTTCAGGCCAGATTGAATTGTAATGAAACCTGAATTGCTTAGTTCACTGCCCTGAGTTGTTACTGTCCAGTTAGTTTAGTTACCTTTTTGCCCAGGACTGCTTACCTCCTGGATGGGTTGCTCCAAAGGACTGATCAATCTGTTCAATAGTTGGAGCTATCGCCTGAGAGTTAAAATGGACACCACTGCAAAACAAAAAAGGGCCCTTTAAGAACTCTGAAACCTTATAGTTTGTGAGTTATCAAAGTTGCAAAATGTACTCTAAAAAACAAAACAGATGCCAGTTCAGAACTGAATTCAAGTATTAAGGTATGTTGTTTATAAAAGCTATTTTTGTTATGATTCAAATGTGATTTCATTGATATTAAAGAACATTTTGGTGTAGAAATTTCCCTCACCTGATGCATGTATACATATGCATATAACTGTCTTTTTGTTTTTTAATCCTCAATTTCTGACTTAGAAACAACTGAGACAGTGGGGCGAGGGTTAGACTATCAGGGTTATGTGGCTTGCTCAAATTTGAACCCAAGTCCTTCCAAATCCAGGCCTGGAGCTCTATCCACTGTGCTACTTAGCTGTTCTGTGTAACATAAAGTCTTAAGAGAGAAGGATTTGGGGGCACAGAGAGGGTAAGTGATTTGCCCAGTCACACAGCCAGTAAGTATCAGAAGTAAGACTTGAGCCTAGTCTTCCCAATCTAAGACCAGGTCTCTAGTTACTGTGTCATGCTGCCTCTCATCCAAGACTTTTAAGCATCAGGAAACAAAGACTGTATTCACCAGCTATCCTTCAGGGGTTCCTGTGGTACATTAGACTCTTGACGCATGACATAATGAAGGTTAAGCTTAGTCCAATGGAATTTCAAATAGTAATACACAGGGACACAGAGAAAGATTGGTTCATGTAGGTCAACAGAACTGACCCATTTTTATTTTGTTAGATTCCACAACCAACCATTTTGTTTGAAAAGACTATGTTATACCAATAAGAGGTGCAAGAATCTTTGAAAAGGGGAATATATCAGTCGAGCAGTTCATTTGCTTGACAGGTATTAGAACAATCCATTAGAAATAAAGTAAGGTGGTAGAAAACAGGAGGGGATAGAGAATTTTGAGGAAATGAATCTTTGATAAGGAAAGTGTTTGCGAAGTGACATGGTGGTTAACCTTAATGTTAAAGAGATATGAGAGCAAAGAAGAAGAGAAGTATGACCTTTGGGCAGAGAGGGAAGAGTAGAGGAGAGGAATGAACTATACTCTGGCCAGGGCAGAAGGAAAATGAGAACAGGGAAGGAAAACATTTCAGTAAGACTATTTGGATCTTTGCACCTCTTTTTTTTTTTATCTTTTAAGATTAGATTCTTAAGGATTAACTTTCTATCTTACAAAACATGGCCTAAATTTAATTAAAATGAGAATTTCCCTATGAAACAAAATTAAACTAAATGATTGACATTAGACTCTGATCTGACCTTGCAACATGTGCAGATTCTCAGAAAGTCCAGAGATAGGGGTGTGTGTCCCCAATGAGACCTTCGAGTATTGTACTGCAGGGGCAAATGAATGCTACTATCAAGAAACATGCTCATGTTTACATGTAACTGAAGGGAAAGTCAAATAAAATTTAATTTAAAAAATGTTGATAGATATAATAAATCCTGGGTGGCTCTCTAGTGTCTCAAATGGCCTAGAAGACTGTTTCACAAGATGGACTTAAGAACTTTGGGGTGTAGTGGATGACAAGGGACAGTCCCAGGCCATACCAATCTTATAGATGTGACTAGCCTAGCCTCACTGCTCTGGGGAGAAAAGGGAAAACATATATCCAGAACTAGTTTGTTATGAGGATGATACACCAGCTCTATATGAGACTTACCAATATTTTAACTTCACTTTAGTCAAGTCATAAACTTCAATTACCTAAAAGACAATACATTGAACATTTAAGAAAAATGGTTAAAAGCATAAAAGTCAGTATGATTCGACTTAAAAGAAAAAAAACTCAACAGAAATTTCTAGAATACTCATCAGGATCAACAATTGACAAATATTCTCTTTAGGAAATAGTTTTGTGTGAAATAAGACCTCCTATCTCAATCTAAAGAAGGGGAAAAGCCTAACTCTAATGATGATAATGCAGATGCAGGAATCCATCTTCTACTAAACTATCTAAATACCCTCCATGTAATGGCTTAGTTTCTTTATATTTATTCCAAAATTTGGTTCCTAAGTAGAAGATAACGTGGGAGGGGAGGAAGAGGGAGAGTTTTTGTAGACACTCAATCTAAAATACTCTTTCCCTGTAATGACAATTAGAGACTGGACCTGTATTTTTTTTTAAATAAATGAAAAAGCACTTAGCAGGTGTAAAGATAATTTTAGTGTTTTGACTTAAATTTAAATGATTGGTTGCCAGGGAAAATTCCCAAAGTCAGCTGGGAATTTTGGAGATTTTAATTAATATAGAGAGAAGGAATTGAGAGAGAGAGAGAGAGAGAGAGAGAGAGAGAGAGAGAGAGAGAGAGAGAGAGAGAGAGAAAGAGAGAGAGAGAGAGAAAGAGAGAGAAAGAGAGAGAGAGAGAGAGAGAGAGAGAGAGAGAGAGAGAGAGAGAGAGAGAGAGAGAGAGAGAGAGAGAGAGAGAGAGAGAGAGAGAGAGAGAATTAATTTAAACTGCTCTGGCTCCGGCTGAAATAGGAAGTAGTTAAAGGCCTTGGCCAAAGTGGCCTCCCTTGAGCCTAAGGGTAAGGGAGTCAGTCTTATCACTCACCATGAGACCGTCTCCAAGCTGGGTTCCAGTCCTCCATTGAACTCGATATCCTGAACTGAGTTCAGAATAATGACTCCAAAATGAATTGCCTGAACTGACTTTTTACCCCTCCTTTTAAAGAAACTTTTCTTTTTATGTCACCTCCCCTAAATTTTTATGCCTACCAATCACAGTAGATGCTTTTTTCTAGGACTGCCCATTCTCAGTTCTTACCACTCTTTAGTTCTCACCTTTTCTGGTTATATTATATCTTCTGAGATATACTTCACACTTCATTAAGCTTGCCTTTTGTGAGTTACTTGACCTTTTTGTGATTAATTTAACCTTTACAGGTACTTAACACCTTTTTATATTAGATCTAAGAAAAGACTTAGCTTAAGGTTCTAGCTTTACTATAAGGAATGAGGTAAGTACCTTCATTGTTCAATCAGGAGTTTACAACTTTACCTTCCCCTCAAGTATGTCTAATTAGGGTGGAGTAATTTTAAAATTTCCCAATACATTCCTGATTCTTGTTAGACCAAGTATCTCCATTGTTACAATAAGGAAATAGCTAAATCAAATCTTCTAAAGTATAGTCTGAGTAGTTTTTAATATTCACACAGGTGCCTACTGTGTGCTTCTTCACTGTGTGAAGCCCTGGAAATACAAATGGATCAGATGGTCCCTGCTCTCAAGGAGCTTACCTTCTTACAGGAGGCAACAACATATAGAGTGGGTTTTAGCTGCAAGTAAGATGGAAAGGTCCCACAGTCCTTAGGGTTGGTGGCAAAGCAGTAACACATTTTTATTTCTACTGATAAAGCCACCTACTGCTGATGTTGAACCACTTGACTGTGCCAAGTCCTTTGGTGGTGAAGACTTGATTTTCTAGATCCTTCAGTAGCTGTGATGACTAAATTTGTACAAGCAGTTGCCAGGTAGCAACTCTCTAACTGAAGAATCTCCCTCCAGCTGTGCAGATCAGCACCTTCTATTAAGAACACTGAGGGGTGAAGGGCCCAGCTCAGGAGGACTCAGCCAGTATATGTCAGAGATGGCTGGACTTCATCCTAACTCTGTCTTCTTGTCTCCAAACTTCCACTATATCCCTCTGGCTTTTGATAGAAAATGAAATCCATCCAGTCAATGAAATAAAATCCTCTCAAATGTGTATCTTGAAGGATGAATATTTCCTCTTTATTTCTACTACACTAGGCTGTATTACCATAACTGAGAACTTTGATGAATTATTAAAACCCAGATCATACTGAGTAGAAAAATAATTCCAAAACATCCTGCTTTAAATATCCGTTTTGTTTTATTAGGAAATCAGTCACATTATATTACCATAGGAAAAGTTCCACTTATGTATGTGCCTATTATTTTCTCTCTCTTACATTCTTACTTTCTGTCATAGTAACAACTCTGTTAGGCAATCAGGGTTAAGTGACTTGCCCAGGGTCACTAAAGTGTCTGGTTTGGAAGTGTCTTGAGGTCAAATTTGAACCCAGGTCCTCCTGACTCCAGGTGTGGCTCTATGTCCATCGTGCCCTATTATTCTCTTGAAACCCAGATTAATGGTACCGTCTAACCCAAAGGGAAATCTAGGTATTATAAACCTAAAGAAATTGGAATTTGCTCATAATTATCTTTATGGAGGTACACAGTCCTGACTTCTGAGATCTTGAGGGTGATAATGACAAATTTAGTAACCATTTGTTGAATGCTTACAAAGTGCTAAGCATTAGGATGGTATTTCAGAAAAGATAATCCTTGTCTTCAGGGAATATAGTTTAGGTCTGTGTTGGCAAACCTATGACATGCATGTCAGAGGGGGCTATTCCCTTCCCCCTCTCCATGAGGGCGTGAGGATGGATTTCTCACATGACCTACTCCTCTGCCCAGCAGTCCAAAAGGAGGGCTTCCTCCCCACCCCTGTCTGGGTAAGCTAGAAGGCTCACATGTGTTGTGAGGATTGTAGTTTGGGCACTTGGTCTCTAAGGTTTCTAAAAGGTTTGCCATCACTGGTTTAGATGGAGGGCAAGGAGCTATACCAAGCTAGTGATAAAACCACAGAATTTTGAGCTAGAGTTATTTCATTCAATCTTTTTATTTTACAGAGGAAAAAATGGAAACAGAGTTAATGTAAATCTATTAAGTTCATACAACTGAATGGCCAAGTGGCCAAGTGCTGAGTGGCTGAGTATTCATACCCAAGTTTTCTGACTTCCAATTCACTGCAAAGCAAAGTCCTGATTACAGGTTGTTCAGAGTTCAGAGCGGATTTGCTCAGGGGAATAAATGATAGATTCAATTTGAGTCAAACAAACATTTCTTAAGCTTTTGCTATATGCTAGGTGATCAGGATACAAAGACAGAACTATGACCACATTTGCCCTTGAAGGGTTTACCTTGTACAGGATTACTGAAACCATTAACCTCTACTAGCTGAGCATGCAGTGGGGTAAGGGTCTGTTTATGTTGGGTCCACAGGGCAAGTTTATCACCAGCTTATAGTACAAGTCATCCTTAAATCAACAGCCAGGTACATTCTTGGAAAAGGGGTTCAAGTCAAAATGATGTAATTTAAATCTAACTTTCCCCAAAAAATGTTATGTTAGAAAACCTGGTTTCACAATCTGGCTCCTGACCCACAGTACTTCTAGACTTCTAGACTATGTCACTTCTAGACATGTCACTTGCTTTCTCCAAGTTTCAATTTTCCCATTTGTAAAACCTGAAGTCTTCTCAGTTCTAATATTCTATGACTTTATATGATCTGTGTCAGAGAGATCCCAGGACAGAGTAATCAAGGCTGGAAGCTGATGGAAGAGTCCTGTATACACACCAGGAAGCAGAGGTTGTACTGTTTGTTATAAATACTTTAGGAATAACATGAGTGAAAATAAGAAGATACTATATGTTTAAATCACTAAAGTAAACACAGTCTGCATTAAGAGTCTGACTAGTTATAGCAACAACATACAAAATGGTCCTCCATGTTTGAGAATGATCCTGTTGATGGCTATATAAAAGTTTGGCTGTGGTTGAAAAGGCCTTCCCATGATGAACAAATAAATAAAGACCACTCAGTAGGTTTATTCATTTATTCAACAACTAATTACTGAGTGCTTATTAGGCATATTGTTCACAGAAGCTGCCCATGGACATGGCCCACACCATTTGAAACTGACCATGAGTAGGGCCATAAAATTTAACTTAGCAGCTTCTCCCCTATCCTACAGGTGCTTAGTATATAACTGGAATTAAAAGAGGTGTATTAGCATCTCATCATTAAAGAATTTGTCTTGCTATGGCTATATATAGGTGAACCAGCTAAAGAAGTAACAGCAAAGAAGAGATCTTTGTTACTTTAAGGCACCATAGAGTAGAAAATGAACTTGTCTTAGGATCAGAAGATATGAATTCAATTGTGAGTTCAAACACAATCAATCAACAAGCATTTGTTAAACACCCACTATGTGCCAGATTCTGTGCTAGCAATAAAGTCCAAAGAATGAAATCCTACTCACAAGTTTACCTTTGTTTTTTTAACATTTAATTCTTATTTTATTTTTTCCTCAATTACATGTGAATAAAAAAATTTGACACTTAAAAAAATTTTGAGTTCCATATTCTCTGTCCTTCCTTTCCCACTTCCTTGAGAAGGCAAGTAATTTGATATAGATGATGCGTGTGCAGTCATGTAAAATTTCCATATTAGCCAAGTTGCAAAAGAAAATGAAGATCAAAAAATACCAAGGAGAATAATGAAAATCTAGAGTATACTTCAATCTGCATTCAGAGTTTACATTCTAATGAGAAGGGTTCATCTAAAAATATATACAGCATGAACAGAATAAATGCAAATATGTACAGAACAAGTCATATGAGGTAATAGTTTGGGAGGAAAGGGAGATCAGGAAAGGCTCCACAGAGAGGATAGTGCCTGGAGTCTTGAAGAAAGACTGATTCTACAAGACAGAAATGAAAGAGGGAGTGTATTTGGAGGCATGAGGGCTAGGCAATTAGTATGAAGGTACAGAGTTGGGATATACTGTCATTTATGAAAAACAGAGAGATTAATTTGGCAGGATTGCAGAGTGTGGGAGGGGAGTAATGGCCAATGAGGCTGGCAAGTGTGAATTATATCACACAAGACAGACTTGGATCAGTTTGTGTAGGGCTTTAAAAGCTAAACAGAGGGATTTTAGAGTCAATAAAAAAGTCGCAGCAGTTGAAAGAGGAAAAATTATACCCTAAGATTTGTATTTAAGAAAAATTCCTTTGACAGCAGTATACAGAATGGTGTAGAACAATGATGGGGAACCTTCTGGAACTTTTTAGGGACCTGTACCATGCCCTACCCCCAACTGCGTGCAGGGGTGTAGCTGTGGAGGATACCAGTATGTACAATTGGAGCATATCTTCATTGCCTTCCTGGAGATGACCAGTGCAATTTCTACACAGGGAAAAGGGTCAGTGACCCAACCGTTATCAAAGCACTTGTACTGGTGGGCCTGGGGATATTCAAAGTGAAAGGCTACCACTAGAACTGGAGTGGATGCAAATTTTCTGGAAGCCTTTGGCATCTGGTGGGTTTTTGAGGAACTGACCTCAGGATTTTCTTGCTTTGAGGGACTCACTTTAGCTACTGCTAATTGAATTAAGGAATTATCTGCCCAGGTAGCTGGGTGAGCATAGTTAAAAACCCACCTGTTTCTGGGGAGATAAAGATTTTAATGCCCTTCCAGTCACACAGTGGTGGGGGTAGGATGGCTAGATGGGGACCCTTCCATGGAGGTGTTAGCTGATTCAATCCCTTTGGGCTGGCTGTGAGATTTCTCCATCCTCCAGGGAAGGATTCCAGTAAATAGGGCTCAGCCCTAGATTTGCTGGGGGTGGGGTGGGGTATTTTAATTAGGGTCAGTGCAAATCAGGAGAGCCTGGACCCAATCAATTCTTTGCTTACAAAAGCAGGACTGTTACCTATTCTATTCACCCAGTAAAGGTCCACAAAGATTAAAAGAACTTTGTACCTTTTGTAATGATTATATGTGAACTGGAAACTGGTGCTACTCTTAAGTCTGGTTAAAGATGGTCAAAAGGAAACTTGTTGTGAAGGAGGTAGTTGCTGTATGATAGGAGCCTTGATAGGCTGACTCCTATACACCCTTTCTTTCATTCACCCCTCCTGGGTAATGTTGTAAAGGGGTGCTACTCAGGAAATTGGGGTTCCTCTGTTATGTGAGTGATGGGAAGATGAAAGAAGGTCTCCCCTATCAGGTGATATAAAAGGTACTCCAGATTTCCCTGGCATGAGGATGTTATGGAGACAAGTCTTTGACTCAGTGGGGGAGGGATCTTGATTAGCACTCTATAGCTGATCTAGCCACAACAAAGACCCTTCCTTTTAGCTCCAAGAAATAAGCCACAAGAAACATTTGACTGTGTGTACGAAGGTTTACTGAGCAATGACTATGAGGAAAGTAGGAGAGTTGGAATGAGGAAATAAGGGTCCCTGATCTATCCTCCTAAAGGTCTGTCACCCTGGCAGCTGTCAAGCCAACCAGGGTTTCTCCTTCCCTTATCCACTAATTTTCTCAATCCTATTTATAATACTATTGGGCTAAGGAATAGTCTGAGCAGGTGCAATGGGCAAAGGGAGAAAGCCGGGCTCTCCTGGGTCTAAAGAGTCTTGACACTCTGAAGAGATGTTCCTTGAGGTACTATGCTATTGAAATAATTTGGTAGAAGTAATCTCAGGGCTATACACAGGTGAATCCTTTTTTTGGCTCTTGGCAAGATCCCTGGAAAGGAAATGCTCCTTGTCTGGTCGAGATCTCCCCGTTCAAAAGCCTCCACAGTTCTTCATAGAAGTTTGCCAAGTCCCTTCTTCTCTCCCAGCATCCTCTGCTTCCAATAGTCTTTGCTTTCAATCAACTCTTCTTTCAATGTTCCATCTTTTCCCCTTTTGCAACCTGCCCTTACACTTTACAGGGTGATAGGTAGGAGAATCTATCCCCAATCTGAGGGGAGTAGCTAACAACACAGCTCAGATCCCTGGGCTATAGGTGCCCACCAACACAGCTCAGATCTGGGAGCCTGGGAGGGGCAGGGTGGAGGGGAATGGTCCAACTACACTCAGCTCCTACCAACAGTGGAAAGAGGCTAGAATGTCCCACCCCCTGCATTTGGGGGTGGGGGAAGCCCCCCAGCTGGTCAAGCCAGGGGCCTGCATGCCTAGAGAAGCCTCTGTGTGTCATTTTGGCACATGTATCATAGGATCAATATCATGGGTCTAGAACAATGAGAGACTTCAGGCAGGGGGGGCCAATTAGAATACTTGCAAAAATCAGGCTAGAGGTGATGAGGGCATGAACTAAGGCAGTAGTTAGTTATGTATGTTAGTGGGGAGGAGTCAGATGAGAGACTATGGGCATAGAAATGGCAAGAGTGGCAATTGATTGGAGATGTGAGATGAGGAAGAATGAATTCAGGATACTGCTGATATTATCAACCTGGGAGACAGTAAGAATGGTGATGCCTTTGACAGAAATGAGGAAGAAGAGTGGAAAGTGAATTCAATTTTTTTTTTAAACCCTTACCTTCTGTCTTGGAATCAATACTGCATATTGGTTCCAAGGCAGAAGAATGGTGAGGGCTAGGCAATGGGGGTTAAGTGATTTGCCCAGGGTTACACAGTTGAGAAGTGTCTGAGGCCAGATTTGAACCCAGGACCTCCCATCTCTAGGCCTGGCTCTCAATCCACTGGGATACCCAGCTGGCCCCAATGAATTCAGTTTTGATGGTGAGTTTGAGAAACTTCAAAATTCCAATAGGCAACTGATACTGTAGAATTGAAGGTGATGGGAGAGGTGGGCTAGATACAGCAATTTGAGAGTCCTTAGCATAGATAGATAAGTTAATTAAACCCAGGGGGGCTGATGAGTTCATCAAGAAAGAGAAGAGGGGCCTAGGACAGAGCCTGGGGAACACATCCACATTCAGGACACATGATCTGGAAAACTAACTAGTCAAAGAAATGGAAACTTAGACAGGTAGAAGAACAAGGAGAAAATCATTTAAGGAAAGACCAGAAAATAAGAGTATCCAGGAGTGGAGGGTGGTCAATAGGATCAAATTAAATAGGCTGAGGAGGATAAGGATTGAGATTTGCCAATTAAGAGGTTATTGCTAAATTTAGAGAGAGGAATTTTAGCTAAGTGACAAATTAGGAAGCCAGATGTTAAAAGTAGAAGCAATGAGTATAGACATCTTTTTAAGGTTTTTGTCTAAGAAAGAGAGGGGAAATATGGTACAATAGCTTGAGGATGTGTTAAAGTACAAAGAAAGATTTTTAAAGATTGGGGAGATTTGAATATGTTTGTTGTAAGAAAGAAATCAGTAGATAAGAACAGAGGGGAAGAAATGAGTTAATGCCAAATGGTCTCAAATTTCTTAATAAAGTAAGAGTCAAAATCTTTAGCTAAGAGATGGGAAGGAAGAATTGTGGGTGGCTTGAGAAGGGCCCAGAAATTTTGGAATAGTCTCCATAGGGAGTGAAAAGAGAATAAATTACAGAGGAATAAAAGCCCTGCCTTGCTGCTGCAAGAACCCAGCTGAGAACAGATAGTATGATTGATAGTATGATTTGCAATGAACCCAGAGCGCATGGTTGTGAGGTTTCCTCAGTTGTGTTCAGTAGCAGCTTGTGAGTAAAAGCAGAGAAGACAGATAGTAGGAGTAGTCCAAAGCAGAAGTTTGGCAAGAGAAGAGTGACATTTGGACAGTATAAAATTGAAATAGCTAACTCCTGAATTGATATTGGAAAGATAGGAAAGTGAAGTACATCAGGAGTAATGTCCTGAGAAAATACCTGAGAGGTAGAGGAAATGGAGGTATCAATGAAGGCAAGGATGAGGTCTGGGAGGGTTAAGACACAAGAAGAGGTGGAATGATAGGATGTTACAAGCACAGAATGGAATGTCAGAATTTCTAAATGAAATAAGTAGAACACTAATGGGTAATGATGATCAGTCCAGTGGAGTGAAAGTTATGAGAATTTAAGAAGGCTGAGGAATTGGGAGGATAAGGATTTTGAGGAAGCATCTATTATCTAGATATGTGAATATTAAAATCTGCTAGTAAATGGGTAGAACTCAGGGAGTAAAGGAAAATGGTAAGCCAGGTGCTAAACTCCTTGAGAAAAGAGGGGAAAACGATCTTAGGGAGACTGGTTAGAAAATTATGATTGAATGGATTTCAAATGAGGAAAGGTTGCTGAGTGATAGTTTGTAAAAGAGGATCTAAATGACAGTAAGAAACAAGGAACATTTCAACTCCTCTAGGTCCAGTGTAATAGGAGAGGGTATGTGAGAAAGTACAGTCAGGGCTAGAAGGGCTAGTCAGTAACCTTGGACATGTCTTCATTTCTCTAAGTATCAGTTTCTTTAACTGTAAAATGAAGAAAATACTCACAGGATCACAGTGAGGAAAACATCCCATAAACTTTAAACCACTAAAGAAATGAATGTTATTATGATGCCAACAGAAGGATCAGGTAACAAAAAGTATCCAATATGAAAAGGCGGTTTTCAGAAGAAGAAATCAAAGCTACTAATAGGGGTTCAAGAATGCTCTATTCTCTTCATTAAGAGAAATGCTAATTAAAACAACTCTGAAGTAATATCTCACACCTATCAGATTGGCTAATATGACAAAAGGAAAATGATAAATGTTGGAGATGTGTATAAATTGGAACACTAATGCACTATTGGTGGAATTGCGATTTGATACAACCACTTCTGGGGAGCAATTTGGAACTGTGCCCAAAGGGCCATAAAACTCTGCGTACATTTTGACTCAGCAATACCACCTCTAGGTCTGTATCCCAAAGAATTGAAAAATAAAAGAAAATAAAAGAATTTATTTGTGCAAAAACATTTATAGCAGCTCTTTTTTGGGGGGTAGCAAAGAATGGAAATTAAAAGGAGAGCCATTAATTGGGGAATGACCAAACAAGTTATGAACTATGACTATTGATGGAATAACTATTGTATATACTAACAAATGTAACTACTGTGTGCACTAATAAATGACAAGGAGAATGGCTTCAGAAAAATCCAGAGAGAATTTACATATTCTGATTTTGAAGTGAGCAGAACCAGAAGAACACTGTGCACAGCAATAGCAATATTATACAATGACCAACTGTGAATTTTTCTCAGCAATACAATGATCCAAGACAATTCCAAAGGCATCTCCAGAGAACTGATAGGAGTCTGAATGTGGATTAAAGCATGCTATTTTTAATTGTCTTTATTTTTTGGTGGTCTTCTTTGCCTGTGTTTTTTCCTGCAACATGACTAATATGTAAATATTTTACATGATTACATATGTCTAACCTGTGAAGAGTGAATCAAACTTTCTTTGTCTATCAATCAGCAATTTAAAAATTAATCAGTCAAAAACTTAAAACACCCCTTATTGGGATCCAGGTATAAACAAATCTTTTTTTTTTTTTTTAAATCAAAACCCTTCCCTTCCCTTTTGGAGTCAATACTGTGTATTGGCTCCAAGGCAGAAGAGTGGTAAGGGCTAGGCAATGGGGGTCAAGTGACTTGCCCAGGGTCACACACCTGGGAGGTGTCTGAGGTCAGATTTGAACGTAGGACCTCCTGGCTCTCAATCCACTGAGCTACCCAGATGCCCCCATGAACAAATCATGTAAATATTATAGATATACCTAAACGCTGCCTCTTATGAGCAATATGCTCATGTACCAGACTTATGGATATAATCCTTATATTTCACACAATTGATTTCTTGATCCTTGTAACAAAGTGAAAATCTAATCTTAAGGTATGCCGATCACTCCCCAAGCCTTCAGTCCAAAAGTCAATTGGACCTCTGGGTGGGGCATTGAGTCCTAAATTGTCTTAGCCTCCACCTCTTTGATCATATGGTTGTTAATCAGGCCAATGTTAAATTCTCCGCCATGTCACATATTCATTAACTGCCTCCCATTCCCTATTCCTTGATTCTGCAATAAAAACTGGATTCATGTGTGGCTCTCCCTCTTTTACCATCAGAAGAGCAATGAATCGGGGGCAGCTGGGTAGTTCAGTGGATTGAGAACCAGGCCTAGAGATGGGAGGTCCTAGGTTCAAATCCGGCCTCAGCCACTTCCTAGCTGTGTGACCCTGGGCAAGTCACTTGACCCCCATTGCCTAGCCCTTACCACTCTTCTGCCTTGGAGCCAATACACAGTATTGACTCCAAGATGGAAGGTAAGGGTTTAAAAAAAAAAAAAAAGAAGAGCAATGAATCCCATGCTGTTGAACCCTTTGTCTCTGGGTCTTCCTTCTTGATCTATGTTCTCTCTATCTTAATCTCTAAATCCTCCTCACCCATTTTCCCACAGTCTTTAGCTTCCCTTTTAGGTGCTCACCCATGCAAAAATATTGTGTAGCTGTTGGCAAGCTGCACCCGTACTTAACACTAAGTAAGAGAGTTACTTTAATTGGACCCTGATTTAAGAACCTGTTATGAATTTATTGTTTTTTACTCAAGTTTTTATATACATAAATTTTGATATTTTGGTTTTAATTTTTATTTTATCTTCTCCCAAAGTTTAATTTTTTTTCTATTTTTTTCTTATGTTTTTGGTTTGACTTTTGACACTTGACTCATACCCCATAACTCAATCATGTATCCTGAGTTGATTAAGGTGTTGGTCAACACCCTGGGAGGCAGGAGGGGGGAAGATTGTATAATTTCTGTAAAATCCAAGACTTAAAATTTTTTGAGAAAAAATTTCAGGAAAAGAAACTTACTAACTCCTTAAATCAAGAAAATGAATAGTTTGGAGAAAGTTCCATAAAGAAACCTACACTGCATCAGAAGATCCAGAATGAAATTTGGAATGTAACTGATTGAACTAAACACATTTATTCTGAATGTAAACTCTTATGCCAAAGGGAACTGCTCCCTAACCTTTATTTCCCTCTTATCTCTAACCATTGTAGTTTTCTCTTAGAAATTATAATATTGTATGTACCTATGGCTAGAAGATCTTTAGAGGTATAATCTGGTTAGAGTAAATGATTCATTGGGGAAACTAGTCTCCCAATGAATCACAGGGAATTATGAAGAGTGAATCAAACTTTCTTTGTTTATCAATCAACAATTTTTTAATTAATCAGTCAATAACTTAAACACCCCTACTTAACACTAAGTAAGAGAGTTCGCAAGTCACTCACTAAATTGGGTGACAACTCCAGAGGTCACTGTCCTACCCCTGGCCAGTGCTAGGCAAACTGAAAGACTGCAATTGGTTCCCATAAAGTGGAGGAAGGGACAGGAAGTGATATGGAAAAAGGACTATAAAAAGCCCTGAACTTCCTGTCCTGGGGACTTGGATCTTCGCCTTTGACCTTGGAGTTTCAACCTTGGCTCTTGGACTGCTTCTTGGAGGACTGCTCCTGGATCTTCTCCTTTGGACTTTGGTGTTGGAGGATTTTGCCTTGGGACTTGCCCTTTGGTTTTCTCCTTTGGAGTTCATCTTGGGTGGGTGAGTAGCTGGCCTTCCTTGCCTGGCTTCTGGAGAGATTAGTTCCAGAGTTTCCTGCTTTGACTTTGGAGGAGGCTGAGTTGGGAAGAAGCCCCTGCAGGGCTGAGCCTCACTTCACTGGAGAAGGTCTAGTAGGCTTGTTAAAACTTGTCTCTTTAGCTACCTTTTTCCATTTTCACTCTTTCTACCTCTTTGTAAATAAATATACTAATGTCATTTTTGACTTAAGTTATATCTTTAAATTAGCAACCACAATATGACTTTAGAATTCTCATTTTAAACATAAAACCTAAATTTATATTCTTACAAACCTATATCAACCAGCTTGCCTCTCAGGGAGGTGGGAGAAGAAGAAAATTTGGAACTCAAAATTTAGAAAAAAATATAAAAAATTGTTTTTATATAGAATTGGAGAAAATATTTTTTAAAAAAGTAACAGTATATAAGATGCTGCTCTACTATATATCTTCTGTGTTCAGCCTGACACACCTTCAAGAGACACATTATAATTTATCCTAAGAGAACAGAGATCTTTCAGGCAGTATCCAAAGAATTTCCCTAGTTGTCATCTTATGAATTCTATTTGCCATTTGTCCCTTGTTTGTAATACTTCTGAGAAATTTACTTACAAAATTTACTGGGGGAAAAGAGGCTGTCAAGTTCTCAAGATCTCTCCTTCATCTATCTTCCAGACTTGTCATTTTCATCTGAAACTTTTTCCAATCTTTGTCTTTACCATTACCATTTTGTCATTTTTTTTATAATAATTGTACTCTTAACAGCCTTCACTGATATTTTTATATTTTCAACATAAAATGCTAAACTACTGACTTGAGATTCCTTATTTTCTTGAGTTAAATTTTTCTGATAAGTTCCATTTCTTCCTGTAATTCCTTTAGTGTAGTAAGCATTTAATTGTGTCTTGAGGAATTTAATTTCTTTTTTATTTGGGAGTAACTTAAAAAGTCTAAATCTCTAAGAAAAAAATTCATTTAAGCAAATAAGCCCCCAAATGGTCCTCTATAAAAACCATAACTCCAAATTACTCATGTTTTTAGAATAACATATTAACAAAACAACAAAAATGTCCTGTTTGCTTCTTTGTATCTTTGTGAGCTTTTTCTGTGTGCAGAAAGATTTTTTACATCATCATAGTCAGTCTGTATAAAGGTTTGTTTGTTTTTTTAAACTCTTACCTTCTGTCTCATCTTCAACACTAAGCATTGGTTCCAAAGAAGAGTGGTAAGGGCTAAGCAATGGGGATTAAGTGACTTGTCTAGGGTCATGTAGATGCTCTCCATAATGGGACTCTGATTTTGTTTTCTACTTCTGTGGAAGAATTTCTGTTTTTTGTTTTTGATGATACTTCTTTCTTCAGAGGTTATTGATTCTTTTAATTTTTTAAAATTGTCTTTTCAATGGGTTGGAGCTCTTCTCTGGTTTGCTAGTATTTGATATTACCTATTTTAAGTATTTCTACTAGTCTTGCGTTTTTTTTTTGTTTTTTTTTTTTTTGTGTGGAATACTCCTACTGCTACTTTTGAGATATGGGGATATTGAGATGGGTCCTTTTGTGACTTCTCACTCTAACATCTTCCATTATCCAAAGTAGAACTTGGTGCTTTCAAATACTCTGAACAGAATATATCTTTAACCAGTGAGCACTGCTAAACCACATGCTACGATATTTTGCGGTAGGGGAGTCTGCTGGTTTGCTGCCAATCAATGTTTCAATTTTGCTGCACGGTTTCCTATTTGCCCTTCATTAATCTACAACCTAGAGGGAGGAATCCAAGTTGAGTTTGTAGTATTCAGGATAAACAAAGACAGAAGGGATAACATGTGAAAAGACTAGCTATGAAGTTAAGTGTGTGGGAAAATATGTGGAGATGGGGAAGAAGGTAGGATAGAAAATGAAAACATTCATTGTTCTGGTAATTTTTAGGTGTTAAAGGCTAAGAAAGACTAGTGCAACAGACATATGAATAACTCTTATAGCAGTAGCACCCAAGACTTATTAAGTCTGGCAAATGGTACTTCACATGCTTGGATACAGATTCAAACAGAAGTTACTAGAAAACACTAAGGGATCATTGACAAATCAGTAGATTGGAGGTTGTGTTATGGACAGGTTACATGAAATTATGGATGATACGAATGAGATGAGCTGGTCTTGTTCTTCTCCACTTTCTTCATAGGCCTTCAAAAAGGGTTCAATGACATAAATGGAGATAATCACTATGAACAGTCATGTAGTGACAATGAAACATAGCCTTGCTGTTCAACTCACTGGTTCAGATTCTGATTTCCTCCCTCCCTCCCTCCCTCAGACAGGTTCTCACTGCACAGGGCATGAAAATCTCCCATTTCCTCAAAAAGTGTCCCAATTTCTCTTTCCCCATTAATAATCCAATATGATATTGAGCAAGGGGATTCACCATAATAGTTTCAGGGCCTTCCTACTGTGATAAAGGATGGAAAGGTTTGCAATTTGCAAAACTGCAAGAACCGAAAAGTGCAAACCTAGGTATGATTGACAGTGGCATGTGACCAAGGGTCACATGGGAGCCTGAGCTGGAGGATCTGGGAAGACTCCATCTTGCCCCAATGAATTCTTCTTCTGGTCTCCTGAGGAAGTCAAGAGGAAGGTATCAAGAGGATTTTCCCTGTGTTGAACTGAGGAAGGGTTCCTGTATCTAGCTGCTGGCAGCATTCAGTCTCACTTGGACATCAGGACTTGCTTGGACATCTAACAACAACAGATCCTGGCTCCGTTTTTTTGGACCCCTGCTGAGTAAGATTTGGGAACTTGGTTAAGTTTTAGTTTAGTAACTTAGCATAGTTAATTAGTTTTTAAAAATAAGAATAAGCATAAGTAAATCCCTAAGCCCTTATTCCTTTCCCTTCCAAAACAATAAAGTAGATTTTTATATTTTTCTCTCTTGCATTTCCCTTATCCAAAATCCTATCTTAACAGTATCTTAACTACTTATCATAGGGGTTCCCTGTTCTTTCCCTACTTCCCTTAGATTTTCAGTTGAAATTCTAATTTTTAATATTGCCTGATTGAGTCCATAGGTAGGAGACAGAAGACAGATTGCATTGCAAAGAGCATGTTAGTATGTTTTTAGACTTTTAAAAATGTATTTAATATGTTGTGCTGTATTTTTTCCCTTTTCTTTTTGTCTTTTAAAAATATAATTTGTTATATAGGATGGTTCTCTTTGGGAAGGGAAGAAGAAGGAATAGTAGTAGTTGTCTCTCGGTAACTGAGGATGACTATTGTCTTTGTGCGTTTTTGTGCACAAAGACACTTGTGCATGAAGATTTAAGTGGAAAAGTCGATGCACAGAGACAGTCCCACTCTCTTGGCGTTGGAAGCCTGGGTCCATTGGCATGAAAAGTCGTTACAGTTGGAGACTTCCTCAGCTGCATTGGATGGCCGTGTTGTCTTTTGTGCTCCAACACGCCCTAAGCACTCCACAGTGCTTTGCTGCGGCGCCCTCTCAGCCGTTGAACCTTCTTATTGGTTTCTTTCATCTGTTCAGCCAAAGCAGTCTTCACATGCTGGGTGAGCAAAGCCCTGATTCACCGGGGTTGACGACAACCCAATGGCTACCCTCACAAGGTTTAGCTGGCCTGTCGAAGCCGTTGCCCGGGGTGTGGCTGTTGCCACATGCTAGCAGCTACTGGGAGCCACAAGTGAGAGCAAGAAGGAATACAGAGGGAAATTTTGGTGATATTAAAAAAATATCAACAAAAGCTTATTTTAAAAAAAGAGAATGTACATGACACAATGTTTTCAGAGAAACCATTTTGAGACCTAGAAAGTTCATATTCTTTCTAATCCAAGTCTATTTGTTTTGGGATAATGCTAAATAATCTACAGATAGCTGACTCTCGTGATCTGAAATTAGCCTATAAATCTTTCAAAAGGGTTACACCATAATCTGAACACCAACCTGAATCTCCCTTCTAGCTTGAAGCTTTGAAACAAAAAGTTTTTGTGCCTCATAATCAACCTATGATCCACCTTGGAATTTATAAACAATGTACTAAAGAAATATCGTGGACTAAAACAGGTTCTCTTAACTGTAGCGTAATAATTAGCACACAGCTCAAGCAAACAATGTGCTAGTAAATATTATGTCAATACAAAAATAGCATTTGCTCAAGGTCTCGTATACTCAAAGAAAGTCACCAATTAAGAGCTGGTCAATTCCCAAGCCTCACTAGTCTGCACTAGATCTAAGGACAGGTGCTAGTCTCTGTCCTATAACAGATAGTGCTTAACATCAAAATGAAATACTTCCTTTGCAACAATGAAACTTCATTCTAAATAATTTCTGTGTAATTGTTCCTCGCTTGCCATGGACAAAAAAATCATCCCCGCTCTGACCTACCTTTTAATAATAAACCACTCTACATTTAGCAAATAAGTCTGTTGCTAGGTCTAAACTCAAATTCTTCTTACCTTATCTGGTTCTACCAGAGTTTAAAATCCATTGGCATGATACAGAGGCGACCTGAAGTCCCCCATCGGCTAGAATGAGGTACCAGAGCAGAAACTATGTGGAGGACTTATGATCCACACTTAAGTAAGAAGTACCTAAGCGAATGAGATCACTATAAAGTTACTATATAACAAAATACTTTGGCAAGCTACCCCAAACAAATAGGTGCCATCATCCCGATACCCTAACAGTATCCACATCAGCTTATTCACTCCCTAGCTCTTGCACAACCATGGTCATTTGCTTTCTCCAACTTGTCTTTATGATACAATGGCCAGGTTGCTGTATTTGGAATTGGAGAACCTGGATACAAAAGCTGGCTTTACCACTTACTACCCTATGTAACTCTAGGCAAGCTGCTTTACCTTGCTGGCCTTGGTTTTCTCATTAGTAAAATGAGGGGTTGGACATTAAGGTTTCCTTCTGTACCAAGTTTATGATTCTAGGTCCCTTCCTTCCAAAGGAGCTTGGGTTTTTCCTAACATCTTGTGGCCATCATTGTGTCCCTTTTAGCCAATATGCTAACAGACTTTCTTTTCTTTTTAATTCCTGGCATTCCATTGGTTTCAAAGTTGAAACGAGATGGTGCTGATTTATGAACTACTGAAATGTTAGATACACAGTATGATGTGAGGCAATAGGCACTGACTAGGAATAGAGAAGCCCAGGATCTAAGGTGGCTGACCACACTAAAGAGAGAGAGGATTTGAAGTCCCAGGTCAGATCTCAGGCCTGGCACTCAATACCTGGAATGAGGGAGAAGGTCATTTCTCCCCTCTCCAGGCTTTAGTTTCTGCTGTGAAATGAGGAAGGTGGATTGGATGATCTTTGAATTCCCTCTCAATTCTAAATGTTAGTAAGCTATTCCTTCCAGCTATGTGGAAAGAACTAGATCTGAACCTTGGCTCTGCCACTACATCCGTGTGAGCTTAGGCAAAAATGTTTTCTCCCTGTAGACCCCAATTTCCTCTTTGTATAGCAAGGTGGTTGAACTATGTCACAGGATCAAAGACTTGGAGTTGGACAGGACTTTGAACTGGATCATTTCTAGGCTACATTCCAATTCTACAATTCTATGACACAAAGGCATTTATTTAACCACCTGGTTGCTCATTTTCTCATTTGTAAAATGGATTCTGTAAGGATTAAGTACTTTCTATTAATCAAGTGCAACAGTACTAAGCTATTGCAAGTCTATAAAAATCTATCTTCTTCAGCATGACAAAATCTATCCTCAAAAAGGCATGGTACTCAGAAAGACCGAATGACTGTCAAACATCAAATATCTATAATGACATTTGTATTACCTTTAGCCGCTGATTAAAAGCATCAAACAGTAGTTTGATTCCGTCCTGAGTCAAGTTAAGGATGAGGTCATGACTAAGAGGTGCCTGTAAGATAAACAGAAAACAACATGAGGATTCTAGTCACCCAAACAGGATTTATAACGCACCTATTATATGTTTAAACACTAAGATCTGAATGAAAGAAAAGAGTGGAATTGGCAATCCCTGCCCTAAAGGAATTTAACAGATCAATATTAGATTTAAAGACCAAGATTCTACTTACATGAAATTGTTGTTTTCAACTAACAGTGTTATTTCCACAACACTAGCTGATGAGACATTTATGTATCTGACTTTCATAAAAGAAGTATATATTCTAATTTGCTCAACTTATGCAACAATGACACATCTTAATATTAACCTCTTAATGTTAAATCTAATGGTCTTAACCCTCTTGATCTCTGTGCAGTTTCAGACACTATCAATCACCTTCTCCTCCTGGATGCTCTCTTCTCCACTTTCATAGACAATGTTCTCTCCTGGTTTTCTTTCTACCTGTCTGCAGATTCTCAATTTCCTTTGCTGAATCTTCACATCCACAAAACCTGAATGTGTCTCAAGGGTCTGTTCTGGGCTCTCTTTCTCTCACTATTTCTCTCCAGTATTTCACTTGATGATATCACCAGCTCCCATGGATTCAATTATCATCTCAACGCTGATAATTTTCACTTCTATTTTATTCAACCCCAATCTCTTCCTGATTTTCAATCTTATACCATCAACTACCAACTAGATATCATAAAATGGATATCCCACAGAAATCTTAAGCTCAGGATGTCCAAAACTAGACCCATTATCTTGCTCCTAAATCATCCCCTTCTTTCCAAATTCCTTATGCTGCGGAGAGCATTCACCATCCTCTCAGCTACACAAGACTTAAAATCTAGGTATCTTCCTAGACTCCTTATTTTCTCTCACTCCCCATATCCAATCAGTTGTCAAATATTCCAGTTCTATCTGGTATGCAAGCTCTCTACTCTCCTTTCACATTGCCACCCTAGAGCAAGCCCTCAGCCTTCATACCTAAACTACTCAATAACTTTCTGGCTGCCCTTCCTATCTGAGGCCTCTGAACTCCAGTCCACCCCCTACAAAACTGCCAAAATGATCCTTCTAAAGTGCAGGTCTAACTATATCACCTCATTCCTGTCCCCACGAGTCCCACATTTAATAAATTCCAGCAGCCCCTATTACCTCCAGGATCAAATATAAAATCCTGTTGACTTTTGAAGCCCTTTACAAGCTAGCTCTTTCTACTTTCTCAGTCTTCTAATATTACAGTCCCATCTACATACTCAACAATTCAGTGACTCTGGTCTCCTTGTTGCTTCATCTCTTGAGTCTGTGCCTTTCCCTAGCTGTCCCTCAAGAACATTCTGCATCCTGTTTTTTTTGGTAGGGTTGGTATCAGAGCTCAGGTATATTCAATTAGTAACCCACTCAAAAAGTTTTGACATATAACATGTATGAGATCTTATACTGGGTATAGTCACTGCCCTCAGTGACCTAAAAAGCATGGTAGGGAGGATCATATAAGTATACACACACAAACATACACACACACACACACACACACACACACACACACCACCCCCCACTGTAACACAAAGCCCACTATTACAAAAGAGACATTGAAAAAAGAAACATAGTGCCTCAAGCATTCAAAGGAGAAAGAAATCATTTCTAATTTGTCAGAAAAGTCTTGACAGAGGTATCAGCAGTTAAGTCTGGTTTTCGTAAAACAGGGATAATATTTATACTACCCACCTCCCTGGGCCATGATGCTGATGAGATCACAAGCAAAACACAATAAGGAACTATAAAGATATGAGGAGTTGTTGTGAAATGCTGGCAATGACAGGAAGAAATCTGGAGAATAGAAGTAGGAAAGGAGATTTCCAGGGACAAGTATAAGTAGAGGTATAGAAATGGGGATTTGTTTTAAGAATGGCAAGTAGGGGGCAGCTGAGTGGTTCAGTGGATTGAGAGCCAGGCCTAGAGATGGGATGTCCTAGGTTCAAATCTGGCCTCAGACACTTCTCAGCTATGTGACCCTGAGCAAGTCACTTGACCCCCATTGCCTAGCCCTTACCACTCTTCTGCCTTGGCACCAATACACAGTATTGACTCCAAGATGGAAGGTAAGGGTTATTAAAAAAAAAAAAAAAGAATGGCAAGTAGTCCACTTTTTTTTTGGAATTCACATGTGAAGGGGAATAGTAGGAGAAAAAAATGAAAAGATATATAGGAGCTAGACTGTGGAAGGTCTTGAATGTCAGCCTATTTTTCTGTAGATAATGGGAAGCCCTGGAAGATTCCTGAGCAGGGGAATGACATAATCAGAATGATGTATTAGAAGAAGTAAACAATGTTGTAAAGTCAGAAGACCTGAGTTTGCATCCCTGTTCTACACATTTGCATTGGGTATATAACCTTGGTCAAGTCATTTTACCTCTAGTACTTAAACTTCCTCATCCTACAAAGGAGAAAGTTTAACTAGAGATTTCTGGGGACCCCTCCAGGTCTATGATCCTCTCAATGGATCTCGTATCAAATGACTTGGTTTCTATTTTAGCCCTGCTGATAGAAATACCTTTCTGAACCTTAGCTCATTCATCTATAAAATGAAGGGACTGCATTAAGTGATTTCTAAGATTCCTACCAGTTTTAAATCTATCATCTTGAAATTAATCTGGCAGCATACATAGGATGAATTGGAATATGGAGAGACTGGTGACAGTGAAAACAGTTAGCAAGCTCTTACAAATTAACTAATTATTTACTATCAGCTAGCTTCAGATCCTGGCTCTGCCACTTTGGGCCTCAAATTCCTCATCTGGCAAATGAGGGAATGGGTTAATGTCCTCTACTACCCTTTTTAGCTCTAAATCTATGATCAAGGAATGTCCCACTCGCAACAGGAAAAAACTGACTCAGGACCTACAAGGCAACTCCTCTAAAAGTCTCTTTTGTCTCAAGATTCATAGCAAATACTTTAAAAGCTGGAATAAACTGTGTCCATGAACCTTTGAGACTGATGTCAAATAGTTATGGCCACTTTGTGAGATTCCAACTGTATGGCCTCCCACAAACCTGATGTACTGTTAAGAGATAAAACACTGGTTTGGATGGATTAAGAGGCCAGAACCTATGTGGCAGTTCTGCTGTGAAACAGATGAGGGAAATCCCTCTTGCTTCAGAAAGTTTCTAGGGCTATAAAATAACCTGATGGCAGCAGATAATCTGCCTTTCTTAAGGTAGCTTATAGGCTGTCAGGATAATAAATAGGGTTTTCCAAGATAAAATGGTGGTGGCTAGAACCATAACAATCCCTTCTAAAGCAACAGGGTGAGGGCAGAGTTAAATAATTTGATTTGACTCTCTTCCAAAATGGGATTTGACTTTGCAAACATCAAAACTACTTAATATCACAACAGAGGGCTCCTAGGGGCAAAGGTCAAACTGACTATTTGGAATGCAATGTTGTTTAAAAATGGGCACATTACCACCTGCAGTTTGGATTCTGATACATAAAACTTCAGACATTACCAGAATTAGAAAAGACCTTAGAAAGATGGTTTATCTAACTCCAATTCACTGCCTAGGTCTCTGGCTCCTTCCATGAACCCACTTACTATCTCTCAGTTATCCAGAACACTAATGGGAAGACAGCACAGATTACAGATCTCTGGGGGCCACTTGCACACATATGTAATGGATAATAGCATGGGATAATAAAAACTACAAAGACATAATAAAAAGTTTTCACTTACATTTTTCATCTTTGTTATTATAGTTTGATAATAATACAGCATATATTATTCTGCCTTTTGGAATTTGTTGGCATCTATAAGCCAGTGTGAGATTAATTTTTTTAAGTACTCTATGTGCATGTAAAAAATGTCAATTCTCTGGCTATTCTATTCCTTTCTTTCCACTTAACTAGTAATTCCAATGTATTATGAACAAGTTCAGCTCAAATAGACACTAATTATTAATCTTTTTATTTGATTTGTCATTTTGATGGAATGTTGACATTTGTTATATTTCTGTCTTCTGAGTTTAGCAGTAGAATTGTTTGGTTTGAATAAATTCAGAATTGTTACATTAAAAAAATCATCAGTATGTCTAAGCCATGCCTCATTACAGTAGAAGAAATCTCCTTTCTAAGATAAGGGCAAGAGAAAGTATTTTTTAATTTTCCAATATGCTTATGTACATCTAAGGTAATTAGGTTCTGGGCAAAATAATAACATAGTAAACTCTGCCTACTCCTTTCTTAAATGACCTCTGTAATTTCTAGCAGCTCTAACATTCTTCTGGACATTTGTGATCTATAAGCTAACAAAGTTCCTTCTATTTATTCCTTTTTTGTACAGGTTGGTAATTGTGATAACCTTGGCCTTATAACTAGAGAACATAATCACGTTCCTATCCCTAACAATTTTGTGACATATACTTCATATGCTAAGAATTGAACATATTTCAATGTAAATATATACCTTCTGTCCTAGTAACAACTCTTAAGACAGAAGAACAATGGCTGGGGTTAAGTGATTTACATAGGGTCACATAGTTAGGAAGTATCTGAGGCCAAACTTGAACTCGGGTCCTCCCAACTCCAGGCCTGGTGCTTTATCTACTGTGCTACCTAGTTGCCCCCTCTCCCTTAATGCTTATTAGCAGCACTATTTTTGGACTGACCCTTTGATTTTGCTTGTACAGGGGATTCCCAAAGAATTAGCTACCTGCCATCAACATAACTCTTTTCTTGGCCACTTCTAGGGTGAGCAAGCTGCTCAGGGAACAGAGAGGGAAGTGACTTGTCCCATGTCACATGGATCAGAGGTAGGATTTAAAACCAGGTCTTCCTAAAAAAACTCTTTCATCTTCCATGTTCTACTACTTCTCAGCTGCTTTTATCTAGACAACTTGCAAATGTGCTCCTTAGAGAAAATATCTTCAATTACCTCATTTATTCATTTTTTCATTCAACAAGCATTTAGTCAGCTACAAAGCACAAGCTATTAATGCAAGCATATACAAAGCCAAAAGGAGATTATATTCTACTGTTTAGTCTAATATCTATAAGATTTCTCTAGTGGAGAGAAAAGAGACCTAACAACTATGGATATTAGGAAAGTTTTCCAATAGGAAGTGGCACCTGAGTTATGCCTTGAAGAGAAAAGAAAGGGAAGGCAAGGGAACAAGCACTTTTTAAGTGCTACTATGTGCCAGGTGCTTTTCGAATATCTCATTTGATCTTCACAACAACCTTGGAAGGTAGAGGCTCTTATAATCTACATTTTTCATTTGGGAAGACTTTTCAGGGTCACATAGTAAGTGTCTGAAACTAAATTTGAACTCAGGTCCCCCTGACTCCAACCCCAGTGTTCTATCCATATTTAGTCATGAGAGAGTCTTATGCAAAGGCACAGGGACAGGAAATGGAACTGAATTTGGTGGGCAGCAGGAAGACTGATTTCCCTGGAATGCAGTATATTTGAGAAGTTATATGAAATCAATTTGGAAAGGTAGGATAGAATCAGACTGTAATGTACAATCATAAACCTTAGGTATGGGACAGTTTTGAATGGCGCTCAAATGTCTCACAATCTTAGCTTACTTAGTATCATTTTTATCTCTGAGAAGATGAAAATAACTAATTTTGTAACATTTACACTTAGCTCCCACAAAAGTATTAGCAATATCTGTCTAGAAAGAGATACAATTAAAAAAAAAGGCAAGTCAATTGTGAAAAAATGTTCTCTGCATATAATGAAACAAAAAAATTCATTAAAGCAACATATCAGGAAAGCAGATGCTCAATAAAGCATTATAGATGTGATCAAAATGGAACCAAATCAAATTGGGTCAAATGAATCAAAATTCAAACCACATCTGGAGTGGGAGGATGGGACCAGCTCAGGGTCTCCTTCTCCTTCATCCTCCCTTTCCCAAACTTTGGTGGGGGGCAGCAGAGTGCCTGCTGAGTACCAGGGATGACCAACATTCTAGGGCAAAGACTAAGACAACCAACAGGAACCAGTGGGAAGCCCAGGAATCCTTCAAACATTACCCTACCTTCATCCCTCTTTGCTTTCCAGATTGCTTTATTTGTGTATTGGACTCTGCTCAGCTTGGGTAGAAAGGACTCCTTTTTACCCCCAATGCCCATAGATTTTCCAACTCAACTCCTTCCTCCACTACCATACTTTTCCCAAGCAGGAAGTGATGAACTCTTATTCACTGCAAATGGCAACACACCATATAAATAAGCAAATTTATCTTAGATGAGGGGAGTCCAGGTTGGGAATGGCCCCCCATTAGCAGCCTTATTTGATTCTCTCATGCTGATTCCATTCTTTATTTTCTCCAGATCCAATTACTGGCTCCTAATCTTACTTTACCTCTAACTCAGTTTCACTATTTTTTACTCAAATCCTGGGGTCTTCTGTTCTTTACCCTAGGCTAGCACCTGCTGCCTTGTGAAGGCCTAGTGATTAGAGAGTTGGATATCTTACTCATAAATTTTTATCCCACTTAGGCTTGCCTGGGGGAATTAAAGGGTACTATTAGCCAAAGTCTAGGTCAGTATGTCTCACTGACTTGATCCTCTCACCCACAGAGTCTCCTCTTTCAAGATGCTTACCTGATCTTGTATTTCTCTTGCATATACTAGACCTGAATAAGAGGACCCTCCTACTTTGAAGGTCAATTCTGGGTAGCAGGGAGAGAAGGAACATATCCCAAGAAGCAGAGGGCCCAGGAGAGTCAGAGAATTAGTGGGTCCCCCCTGCTTAGGATCTGGTCTGGAAATAGGTAGAGGATATCTTGACCTTCTGAGTTCCTTCACCAACCACCATTTCCCCTTACATAGCAATTAGATCTCTTCCCAGCCTCCTTCCTTGATCCCAGGACTTCTCAGGGGACCCTTCTCAGCTCTAGCACATAAAACAATCTTTGAGATTCAGGAGTTTTAAAAAAGGGTTCTATTCCGGTTATTGCATTTCAAGAGGGGCACTGAAGAGATGGGTCCAAAGAGTGATAACAAATGGTGAGAATAAGTAGACTGCAGCATATTAGTAATGAATGGCATAAAAGGAATAAATGAAGACATATATGACTAGAAAAAGAGATTAAAGTCAGTGAGGATGAGGAGAAAGAAAAGACACTCCTCACGCTACTCTGGTATACATGAACTATTAAAATTAACAGAAGAAAAATTCCTGTATAGTGGGTAAATTCTCTACCAAATACTTTTAACTCCACAGAATGGAATGTGCTGAGATGTGCCTAGGTAAAGGGCTTACTCATATTGATAAGATCATGGTGTTATCAAAAGTATGAAAACATTGACAAGCTCGACGATGTCTATAGAAGAGAGGAAGGCTCAAAATCACATGTCATTAGGATTAGGTGATTTTTAAGGGTCAGCTAGAAATTAAGGTATTTTTAGAATAAAAAGACCTACAGAGTTATGTGACAGTCTTCAAATACCTAAATGGCCATCTGATTGAAAAGAGAAGACACAGAGTCCAAGTATCTCCAGAGGTAAAAACTAGATCTAATAATAATAAGGAATAAGATAGTTTAAAAATAATTTTATAACAATTGAAGCTCTCCGATAATGGAAATAAGTTGCTCCTAAGATGGTAAATACTGTCACCAGAATTGCTTAGGCAAAGGGAAAATGAACCCTTGGATCCCTTTCATTTTGGAATCTAGTCTGTGTGTCTACCTGACAACAATAACTGCTAACTGAGTGACTAAACACAGCCTGAACTGAAGATGGTCAGCATGGATGGTTAATATTTCTTTGTTATTAAAGTTTAAAATAGATTTCAAAATTATCTAATCTAGATATGAAAAAACTTGTAGCTTATTTTACTGAATTATTAACTGAAAGCCTATATGGTAGTGAGCCAAAAAATAAAGCAGCCCATTTTCCTTATTTTAATGTCTAGTGATTTGTATCAGCAGATCAAATCAATGAGCATTTAGAAACCAGACATCTACACTCAGACTTAAAGGTAATCTGATCATGGTAAGGAGAAAGTGGTGACCTCTTACTTTAGAGAAGAAAAATTCTTTCCATATTTTGGATGACACATTTAGTCCAAATGAAATTATACTTCTTTGCTCATGATGATGTTCCTAAACCACCATCCACTTCCCACTTTTTTTCAATAGGGAACATAGATGATTGTCTGATTAATGTTTCTAAAACAGTTTATATCTCTCTTCACTACTCTATAACAGTTCATTTCTGTCTATCAAAGCCTGTTATCAGCCTAACATTTAAACCCCTCCATAATCAAACCTCACCTTGGTTATCCAACCTCATCTCTCACTAGTAACTAACACACACCCTCTATTCCAGTGAAGGTCAATCTTTTAGAGATTTTAGAGACAGAGTGCCCAAAATGCAACCCTCATGCTGCACGTGAGCCCCCAACCTTTCCCCAGACAGGGGAGGGAGAAAGTGCTCCCACTGAGCTGTTGGGCAAAGAAGCAAGAAATGTCTTCAGATGAAAGGGGAAAGGGAGCAGTCCCCTCCAGCACACATGTCATAGAGTCGTCAACACAGGTCTATACTACTGTGGCTGATTTTTTCACTGCTCTCACACATAACCTGGTTCATTTCTGCCTCTAGACGTTTACTAATACTATTCTCCTTACCTGAAGTGCCTTTTTCCTATCCCCAGTAAAACTATATAGGCATGCTTTGACTAACACTACTGAGTATCAAAAGGATTCTTTAACACTAGAAAGGAGCTTAGAGATCATCTAGTCTAAATTTCATTTTATAGGTAAAGAAAATGAGTTTTAGAGAAATGAAATGACTTAAGGTCTAACAAGCAATAAGTAGGAGAACTAGAATTAATTTCATGAGAACACGCCAGTAGGAAGAATAAAGTACTAAAAGGCAGAGAATTTCATCAGAATAGAAATGAACAAATATAGGACCTCCTGGGCAAGATGAGCATTCCAGTTATTGTAGTCTAGTTATAATATCTTTTTCTCATCCCAATGGATGACTATAAACCTTGTGGTAAATAACAATAAACATCAATTAAACTTAATTTGAACTATTTGCACTTAATTTCAATATATAAAAATAGCTAAAATAACTTGTTAGTCATCTACTGGGTTCCATCAGTTTTTTTGGTCCATTTATTCTGATATAAATATTTAATGTAGTCACAGTGTATGGTCTGTTATTCTGGTTCTGCTTTTTTTCACCTGGCTATACTGTCTAAAGGACATTATTGCAAAAGGCTGTTGACTGGGACAACCTGCAGGGCACACTTGTACTTCCATTCATATAACCTTATCTGATCTCAGACTATAACCATCTTCTTTGTAGTTTGTCCCAAATGATTCTATGATTCTGGGATACCAACATAAGCTTGTTCTCTTACTGCTCCAAATGTGGGCAGGGGTCTTCTAACTCTTCTGAGTTAGTCCATGATAGCATACAGTTCAGTATTGCACACAATGTAGATTCCCCAATAAATGCTAGATCAATAATTGTGCCCAGAGTTGTCAGTGACCACACATTGATAAAACAACCAGCTTAAGTGAGAAATATAGCTTGTGGTTAAGGGACATTCTCTCTGTGTGAAGGTAGCTTGGTCAATGTGAGGATCAGATTTATGCTCTTGGCAGACAGGTTCTGTTCTAACCAGTCTAGACAGGCCCTACAGAAGTGTCCATAGAATGCTCTTTCAATGACTTCTTTGTTTCTACTTCTAATTAGTGTTTTCTAATTTGGGTTCTAAAGTTCTTGGGGAGAAAAGGAATTGAAAAAATCATATGTTGGTGTTGAAAGGGTCCCTGAGAGGCCATTTAGCTCATCTCCCTATTGTTAGGGATGTTATCTAACTCTTTTTTTTTTATTAACTTATATTCAAATATATACATTAAGGTCCTGAGTATTCTATTAGGTGTTTGTGGGGAGGATATCAGGATGACTAAGATCAAGTTCTTGGACTCAAGGTATTTACTGGGGTATAAAAATGAATGTTTAATTAAATGAAATATTAATAGGGAGATTTGAGTTACATAAGGCAATAGTGATGTAAAATACTCCAGGAAATCAAAGGATAGGTAATTATTATAAGCAGAGAAGAATCCACCTTTTAAAAAAGATTCTCAAGGAGATTCTGCAATATCACTCAGAAACCTAACCCAAAGTTGCAATTCAGGAAACTTTTCTAGTTCTAACCTTAATTTCTTATACTGTAGTAGAAATCTACACCTTACTCTGTCCCCTGTGGACACTGAAAATGACCATAGAGGAGTTCACTAGGTGGCTCAGTGGATTGAGAGTCAGGTCTAGAGATGGAAGGTCCTAGGTTCATATTTGGCCTCAGTTACTTTCCCAGCTGTGTGACCCTGGGAAAGTCACTTAACTTATTGCCAAGCCCTTACTGCTCTTCTGCCTTGGAACCAATTCACAGAATTGATTCTGAAAGAGAAGGTAGGGTTTTTTTAGAAAAAGAAAAGAAAATGGCTATAGAGAAAGAAAAACTTTGGTAAAACAAACAAAAAAACCTCTTTTATCACTTTAATTTCTAGTGTGACTGAAATATCAAAAACCAGAGTGACTCAAAGAAGAAAAAATAGGGTCAGTAGAAGGGATCACAACATTCCTGTGGGTTTTCTCTCTTTTTTTGCTCAAGAGAAAAAGCTCTTGTTATTTCCAAGTGTTACGACATCTTTGTGGAAGGGGTGAGCCATACCTTCTTAAAGGCCTAAAGTGAGGTCACTGTGTGATAGTTAAAAAAGTTATTGTAAAAGATTGGGGGGGGGGGGAAGGATGGCAAATTTAAATATAGCCAGTTCTTGTTTGATACATTTATACTTGTAGGAGGCTGGTAGGGGGAAAAAAAACCTTAGAAAATCAAAGAAATAGTCCTGTTGGCCACCTCCCCAGACTCATGAGCACTGGTTGTCTAAATGCTATAGCTGCTGAAATGTCAGCAGATAAATCTAGCAGGCACACACACACACAAAATTCATTAGTCAGTACAATTCCAAACCTTGTAGTACTTGCTCATCAAGACTAAAAATCAAGACTTAAAAAGGTTAAAGGAAATGCATTTTAAAATTGCTTTCCCCTAAAACATCAATCATTTGATGTAATTACTGGTTCCCCTGGTTTCTCCTCTTCATGTGGTAATAACATATGGAATACTGTATGCATAGTGGCTGAACCCACAATCCAAGTATTTGGCAGCATCATATGATGTATCATATCCTGTCATCCAGTCATGACTCACGTCTAAGTGAAGGAATTTTCACAAAACAAATCAGTCATCACTCACCTGTTCACTGTAGAGAACCTGGACATTTTTGATGATACGACAGTATTTCTGAAGAATTGCTACAGCCTGAGCCAGTGGCATTCCTGAAATAAAGCAATGTTATCAGTTTAGTCACTGATATGACAAACACAAAAAAATTGCCACAATGGGTAAAAAAGCACTAATGTCATGTGTAGTAGAAAGAACAGCAGAGTGGGAGTCAGGAGACCTGGGTGCTGGTCTCTGCTCTACCACTACATAATTATGTTATTCTAGGCAAATCACTTCTCTCTGGATCACAATTTATTTGTTCTTCATTTGTAAAATGAGGGAATCTGACTAGATGAGCTCTAAGGTCTAACATTCTAACTATGGCATATAAACATTAAAAAAATAAAAGGATGGTTATACTAACAAAGAAAGCTATTTTGTATATTGTTTCAATTAGGAGTCAGCTGCTAAAACATATGATATTCTTTCACCCAAATAAAAAAGGCTCTCATTATTTAGCACTTTATATTCATGTTGCCTTTCTACTTCTCAGTGAATTAACACAAATTATAGGACAGGATAGGTCTCACTGTATATTTCCATTGTAATCAATTATTGTATTTTACATAATTATAACTTCAAATTTTGTGATTTTGAATACACATGACCACTTGATGTATTTATTATTTATATTAATCAAGATCTGGCTATATACCCAGTTTTAAAAATCCAAATTCCCATAACAATTTTTCAAAAGGTTAAAGAAGACTCAAGTACATATTACTATTCAGGACAGATTTCTAATATACTATATTCTTAGAAGGCAAGAACACAGCCTATTGTTTTCACCCTATTCATCTTGGTCCAGCTAAGTGAAAGGTTTCTAAGATATAACAGGAGTTGCTAGTTTTTAGAACAAAAACAATCATACAACCTATAGACAAAATCATTGCTTTTTTTCCTTAAGGCAGAAGAGAGATGGGAATGCCAAACCAAATCAAAATCTAATTGTGACTCTAAAGTAAGACATTTGTTAAATCTGTCCTTGCTTATTTTATGATAATGAACTTTTAAATGAACTTCCTTTTCTCACTTTAAAAAAAACTCACAAAAACGCAAGGTCTGAGTTAAAATAGTGGTTTGGTGGTGTTCCTTTGCCAATGGGTAAGTGGCTTTTCACCACTGTCTAAAGAGTGTGACGTCACCTGTGCTTTGACTTGGAGGTTCAGAGAGCTATTAGTTCAAATGACACCCCCTCTCTTTACAGAAAAGGAAACTAAGCCCCAAAGAAGAGAAGTAACCTTTCCAAGGTCATAGTTTGTAAGTGACAGAGCCAGAATCTGAACCCAGACCTTCCGACTTTTATGACTGGATCTTTCCCTTTGGACCACACAGTTATTTCACACCATTTTTTTTCTTTTTTACAGGAATATAACAAGAGACAAACAAGATCAACCTTACTGGAATTAATCACATAAGGAAATAGATGCTTAAAGATGAAGCATGTGATGTAGCTATTTTAACCATATACCATGTGTTAACCCAAAAAAGGTCATTCTCCTAGGAAGAGAGTGATTCTCCAACAACTTGAGATCAGTTTCTTCAATCAACTATTCAGTCACCAGGATAGGAAGTATGTGTTGGCCAATTAGACCAAGGGACACTGCTGATTAGTAATACATATCTGAAGTCTTTGACCCAAAGAATTATTCCTCCAATCTCCAAAAATAACAGATAAAAACTTAGTAAAGAAGCTGTACCTATATGAGAGAAAAGGGTGTGTGATCCACTTGGGGAAAAAACAGCAAAATTTGCTCTAATGGTATGTTTGCTAAACAAAGCTCTGGATTAGTATTAGGAGCACAAAAAAACAACTGCTTGCTTTTCACTTGACAACGGACAAGTCAAATTTGCTGATCTATTTTCCACACTGGTATGACATGGATGTAAAATTAAATTTATATACATTTTTTTCATATGAACCTATCATTAAGTTTTCTTTCATTGTTGAGGAAACTTCCTTTATTTTTAAAAAAGTTTAATTAATTAATTAATAGTATTTTTCCATGGTTACATGATTCATGTTCTTTCTCTCCACCCTTCTTATCCCCCTCCCATAGCCAATGAGCAATTCCACTGGATTTCACATGTATCATTGATCAAGACCCATTTCCATATTATTGATATTTGCACTAGGGTCTACATCCCCAATCATATCTCCATCAAACCATGTGATTAAGCAATTGTTTTTCTTCTGTGTTTCTACTCCCACAGTTCTTTCTCATAAGTCGCTCAGAATTGTCCTGGATCATTGAATTGCTACTAGTAGAGAAGTCCATTACGTTCAATTGTGCCACAGTGTATCAGTCTCTGTGTACGGTGTTCTCCTGGTTCTGCTACTCTCACTCTGTATCACTTCCTGGAGGTTGTTCCAGTTCCCATGGAATTCCTCCAGTTTATTATTCCTTTGAGCACAATAGTATTCCATCACCAACATATACCACAATTTGTTCAGTCATTCCACAATCGAAGGGCATCCCCTCATTTTCCAATTTTTTGCCACCACAAAGGGCGTGGCTATAAATATTTTTGTACAAGTTTTTTTCCTTATTATCTCTTTGGGGTACAAACCCAGCAGTGCTATGGCTGGATCAAAGAGCAGGTAGTCTTTTAAAGCCCTTTGGGCATAGTTCCAAATTGCCTTTCTGAAATGGTTGGATCAATTTACAACTCCACCAGCAATGCATTAGTGTCCCAATTTTGCCACATCCCCTCCAACACTTATCACTTTCCTTTCCTGTCACATTAGCCAATCTGCAAGGTGTGAGGTGGTACCTCAGAGTTGTTTTGATTTGTATAAAGTTTTAAAGACTTATTGATAACTAAATCACTCAATTCTATATATCCTAGGGAAGGAGAGGGGATGAGAAAGACTCCAAAAAAACTAGCCTGATACCTTAGGTTATAAAAAGACAACAAAACACTGATACTATAAAATTATACTGTCCCAGAAGAACAAATATTCCAAAAATGGTTCAGTAACTCAGTATGCTCTGTCAGAAATAGAAAAACATATTGTTTCCCAACTGTTTACATGCAAAGAAAGGAATTCTTCCTTATATTATTAAATCAGTTGGCAAGAGGCAGGTAGGGGGTCACAGTAGATGGAATTTGGGGACCTGGAATCTGAAAGACCCACTCTTGGAAATACCTCCTGCTCTAGACTTGGACTTAATGTACTCTCTCAGCTAGTTCCCTATTAGTGTAACTAATGAATTCCCCTGTGAGATGGTTGGATTACTTGTATTCAACCTACATATTTCCATTGGATTAGAACCAAATACCACATTTTTAGAATTACAACTTCAAATAATGCAAATCTGTTTATCTAGCACATATATATTCTTTGTATCCAAATATGTAGTAAGTTACTCAGGCATGGATTCTCCTGTTTTTTAACAAAAATCTCATTTTAGTTATCAGTTTTCTAGAAGAAAATTGGAATTTTTTCTTTAAATCAATGGCCTTGCTCCAAATCTTTACTGAATCTCAGAATGAGTTGGAATAGCATTAACTTTTGTGCAACAACTGCAAAACAAATTGTAAACTTACTTTTCCTTTAAAAAAAAAAGCTCCTATTTGTATAAAGCTGAATTTTTTCATGTTAATGAAAATCGTAAAAATATCAAATAAAGAGAGCTGGAGTAGATGACTTCAAGGTCCCAACATGGCTCTAAATCTATGATCTTAGAAGTACACAAAGCATTATTTGGGGGGTGGGTAGGTGGCTCAGTGGATTGAGTCAGATCTAGAGATCTGTGTTCAAATCTGGACTCAGATACTTCCTAGTGGGCAAGTCATTTAACCCTCATTGCCTAGCCCTTACCACTCTTCTGTCTTGGAATCCAAGACTGAAGGTAAACCAAATCGCCTGCCAGCACTGGGAAGGGGATGAAGGGAAGAAGATAAGTCAATTGTATAACTAAGGAAAACTTGTGTTTTGTTAATATTTATAATTGGTATAACTTTTTTTTATTAAAAAAGAATAATGTTTATAAATGATTAAATAAAATATATAAGATTATAAAGAGGAAAAAAGCATTCTACGAATGTGAACTTGGCAGAGTAGAAAGAGCACTGGATCTGAAGTTGGAAGATGGTAAGTTCAAATCTCATGGCTGTATGACCTTGCACAAATGCCTTTCAATCTCAACCACTTGTGAGGAGGAATAGCCTAAGTGATCTCAAAGGCCCCTTCCATTAAAAAAATTATATATCTCCAAAGTAACATCAAATTAAATTTACAAATAAGTGAATTTCAAAATTCTCCACTAATGCTGAAGCATCAAAATCTCTTCCTAAAATTGCTTCTTTGAACAGGATGATCAAGGGAAGAAATAATTCCCTTATCATTTCAAGACTGAAGAGCTGAAAGTCAGTTTTTGTACAGTAGGGACCTGGTTTTCCAGGGGTTAACGCTGAAAAGCTGGACTTATCATTTACCTACCAGTTCTACTTCGAGTTCCAGGAAAGGCTAGAGGTCAGCAAAGAGAGAAAGGTGAAGGGATAGCTAGGTGGCTCAGTGGGTTGAGAGCCAGGCCTAGTGAAAGGACGTCCTAGGTTCAAATCTGACCTCAGACACTTCCTAGCTGTGTGACCCTGAGCAAGTCACTTAACCACCAATGCCTAGCCCTTACCATTCTTCTGCCTTAGAACCAATAGGATGAGAGAGAGAGAGAGAGAGAGAGAGAGAGAGAGAGAGAGAGAGAGGTCTTGGAGGAAAGTACTTAAAGATGAGTTATAATAGGGCAAACAACTAAACTGTCAACTTGGTTGCTTCAGTATTATCATGTTCCTTCTTTCCTGACCCATAAGATTTTAAATATTCATTCCAATTATATTCAGATTCCAGCTTCAAATTGTGAGGTACTCTTTCATTGTGCAATTGTGGTTTGTCTAACTCTTTGAAGATGAGACCAAGCATGGATAATCGTGTTTGGAGGAAGGAGAGGGAGTTGAACACAGTAAGGTAATTTCAAAGCTCAACCTTGAACTCTGCTCTGCTTTTTACACTAGACAGTAACTTGAATAGATTTAGAAAAAAGGATGTAATTCCACTAAATTACTAATTCTGTTCTTTCTTATTTGGATGAAGCTATGTTATTTAGCCCTAGCTAAGACTTCTGAGAATAGCTGATTAAAAACACAAAAACAAATCACTCTCTCAAAAGAGCCTAGTATTTCCATTTGAGTTTGTCATCACACTATGAACAGTCCAGAAAATAAAGGAAAAGCAACCATAGTTGAGGCCCCAGAAGGAGTACCTAAGAAACAAATTTTCACTTAATTGAATTCAACCAATTTTTAGTAAGCACCACTGTGCCAGGCATTGAAGACAAGAGACAAAAATCAAACAGTCCTTGAGATAAAAGGAACTTTTAGTCATTATACCCCATCAAGGTCTGTAACTTAAGAGATGAAAAATCTCTCTTGGTACTTAAAACAAAGGCAATTTTGTCAGTACAGTAAGGATGGAGTCTGTATATTTGGGTGCAAACTAAATCACCACTAAATTACTCAGAATATGTTGAACTTCAACGAGGCGAAATGAGGAAGGCAGGGTCTTTAGTGGGAAAGTGTTTAGAAAGGTGCCTTAAAACATAAAAGAGATTCACAACTTGTTTGCAACAACAACTTCTCCCTCCCCCTCCTTTTCCTAGAGGCCACACACTGAAATACCGGGCACTCGTGTTACTAACATGAGCAAACCAATCCAAGCCCAAGTAAACAGAAAGGTGAAGAAGATCTGGCTGGGAAGGGGGAGGGATTAACCTCAGGAATCAACAGGGAAAACCAACAAACAAGAAACAGAAGGAATGGAGGGACAAACCTCCAGTCAGTCAACCAGCGTTTATTAAGCTTAATAAAGACTTAATATTAAGTCATATTAAAAGTCTTTATTAAGACTTAATGTTAAGCTTAATTAGATTTAGTAATTAAAGTGGGAGCTCCTTGAGAAAAGGGAGTTTATTTTTCTTGCTTTTTTTTTTTGCATCTCCAGCCATAGGCAGGCACTTAATAATAAATAAATTAATAAATGACTTGATCTAAAAAATCTATTATAGGGCAGACACTATACTAAGTGTTGGACCTCAAGCTTCCACCCTGACCTGTTGTTATTCAGTGTCAAGCTCTTTGTGACCATTGACACTTCTATCCTCCACTGTCTCCAAGGCTGTCCACACTCATGTTGTTGCTTTCATTAACTATCTCATCATCTGCCACCCTTTCTCCTTTTGCCTTCAATCTTTCCATCCAGAACTAGACCCCTTTAAAGGGGGCTGTATAGGGGAGAACAGGTCCCCTTCCCCACAGAATCTAGGCTTGGGAGACTCTTTTTTTTGTCTTGAGCAATAATAGCTGGACGGAGGAGACTGGAGATGTCCGGAGTCGGAGGAAAACACTAGTGGGAACTGGGGGTGGGCAGGGAGTCTCTCATCTCCTCCCCACTTGCCCTGGGGTTATTTCTCAGGGTGAGGAAGGAAAATCCTGCCTCTGCCAAGCTATTACCGGTGCCAGTAACGACGCACAGCTCAAATCGGGTAACCCTAACCCTAAATTCATGAGTGGGGAACGGAGTCTTGAACATACCCGTGTGTGTACCCACACCAACCTATCTAGGGCACACACACACGGTCAGGGTAAGTTATGGGGTGAGAGGCATACGAGTAGTTTCACACTTGGTCACGGGCACACATTCGGGACCACACACCCACGCTTCCAGCTTCGCACTCAAGTCACATTCACCTAAAAGCATTCATAACTTCTCACCCCGGACAGGGTGTCTCAGCCAGCCCCCCACCCCCACCCCCACCCTCGTCCCCTGGCAATGAGTATGAGACACACTCAGACCATCCCCCCCAGAAAGGGGTGTCTCACTCCCGTATGCACACACACACATTCTCCCTCTCTTGGCGTCCCTTCGGGGTATTTCTGCCCCTCCTGGGGCCCCGTACTTACCTAGCGTGAGCTCCCATTGCTCGTTGCCCAGCGATCGCTCGGGCACCACCTCCAAGTCGAGCATTGGCCCGGCCGGCCGGGCCGTGGTGGAGCCCGGGCCTCGGTCTCGGTGGGCGCTGGGCGGCTTCCCGCGACGGTGGCGGGACCCGAGCGGAGGAGACAAAGTGCCGAGGCCGTCGGCGCCTTCCTCGGCGTCTGCTTGAGTTATCCCGGGACTCCGTGTCCCGTCTCCTCCACCTGCACCGCCAGCCCAGTCCGGCCCGCCTGCCGACGCCCCTTTCCTCAGCTCACCTCTCTTCACCTCCCCTCACCGGCAACGGCGACGGCGGCAGCGGCAGCGGCTGCGGCTGCGGCTGCGGCAAAAATGCCGTACGGTGATCGTAAAGCATGGAGGGGAGGGAGAAGGGGCGGGGCGGGGCGGGGCGAAACCAGGGGTGGGGCCTGAACAGCATCCCGAAAGGGGCGGGGCCGGAAGAGAGACGCAGCGTAGGGGAGGAGAAAATGGAGGAGGCGTTGCGGGCTCCTGGACTGGGGAGGAGTCGGATAGACTGTACCATCGAGAGGGGGAGACAGGGTTAAACTACTGGGCGACACCTGCCGGGGGGAGAAGGCTGACCTCGCACATGCATGGAGTAGCTCTGAGAATGCGGGTACTACTGAGCTAGCTGGTGTGGTTGAGCAGGGGCAGGAGAAGGGTAAGGGGCAGAATAAACCTGTCAGATTCTCCTATATTACTGAGGCTGTTTTCCCGAGGATTTCCCTTCTCTTCCTCCTCTACCCTCTTGACATCTACCCTCGCCTCTGACGAAAAGGGGGCCCTTCTCCGTTTTGTTCCTAGCCACCCCCCTCTCTCTTCTATCGACCTCCCCCCTTACGTCCTCCCACCCACCCAAGCACCACTTCCTTTCCTCCCTGGATCCTTCCCAGAGATCTACAAACCTGCCATCGCCTTCTTTCTCAAAGGCCACTAGGTGGTGCAGTTGAGAAAACCTGAATTCAAATTTGCCAGAAAAGACTTGGTAGCTGCTTGGCCCTGGGCAAGTCCCTTAATCTCTCCTCCTCAGTTTCCTCATCTGTTAAATAGGTGTTAAATAGCACCTTTCTCACAGGGTTGTTTTGAACATCAAATGAAATTATGGGCTTTGCAAATCTTTAAGCATTATTGTTGAAGAGACCAGAACTAATAATATTGGACTCTCCAATAGGGGAAAGGCTATATTAGTCCTAGCTTTAGGATAGCCCAAATCAGAATTAGCTCAGGTCTCTTCTTCTACAATGGCCCTTCTACAAACATCTCTAGTAGAGTAGATGACTGTTGAACTTGGAGTTAGGAAGAGCTGAATTCAAATTCAGCCTCAGACACTTACTGGCTGTGTAACTTTGGACAAGTCACTTCATATCTATTGCCTCTGATTACTCATCTCTAAAATGGTAATACTAATAGTGTATACCTCCCATGGTTGTTGTAGAGATCTAACAAGATAAAATTTGTGAGGTTCTTTCCATACCTTAAAAGCTATATGAATGCTAGCTATTATTATTATTATTATTATTATTATTATTATTATTATTATTATTATTACAGAGGCATCTAACTACTCTCCACTGCTGGAAAGATCCTTGCCGGTGTTATCCTCAACAGACTCCTGTCATCTGTTTCAGAGCAGAACCTGCCTGAATCACAATGTGGCTTCCGACCAGATCATAGCACCATCGACATGGTCTTCATGGTGAGGCAAATGCAGGAAAAATGCCTTGAGCAGAACCTGAGTCTCTACATTGTCTTCATAGACCTGACAAAGGCGTTCGATATAGTGAATAGGGACGAATTGTGGGTGATCCTTAGCAAGCTTGGTTGCCCAGCAAAATTTGTCAAACTGATCCAGCACTTTCTTGTTGATGACAGGGGAAGTCCTATCTGGTGGAGAGACTTCAGATCGCTTCAACATCTCCAATGGCGTGAAACAAGGCTGTGTCCTCGCTCTGGTACTATTCAACCTATTTTTCACCCAAGTATTATGACATGCTGTGATGGATCTAGACCTGGGCGTCTACATCAAATACAGACTGGATGGCTCATTATTCGACCTTCGCCGCCTGACTGCAAAACAAAGACAACAGAGAGACTCATCCTGGAAGCTCTCTTTGCAGATGACTGTGCTCTCATTGCCCACCAAGAAAATCATCTTCAAACCATTGTGAACAGGTTCTTCACCACAACAAAACTGTTTGGCCTGACTATCAGCCTCAGCAGAACAGAGATGCTGTTCCAACCTGCACCAGGGAGGCCAACAAACCAGCCATGCATTACAATTGATGGCACACAGATTTCTAACGTCAACACTTTCAAGTACCTGGGCAGCACCATCGCCAACGACGGGTCCCTAGACCACGAGATTAATGCCAGGATCCAAAAGGCCAGCCAGGCACTCGGGCGGCTGCGCTGCAAAGTCCTCCAACACAGAGGTGTAAGCACTGCGACAAAGCTCAAAGTGTATAATGCAGTGGTCCTCAGCTCGCTCCTGTATGGTTGCAAGACATGGACACTGTACCGGAAGCACATGAAACAGCTGGAGCAATTCCACCAACGCTCCCTCCGGTCAATCATGAGGATCCCATGGCAGGACTGAATCACCAATCAGGAAGTCCTCGACAGAACCAACTCCACCAGCATCGAAGTCCTGGTCCTCAAAACCCAGCTACGATGGTCTGGACACGTTATCCGCATGGACCCACAGCGAATACCAAGACAGATATTCTATGGGGAACTGTCAGCTGGACTCAGGAAACAAGGTTGACCAAAGAAAAGATTCAAGGATCAGCTAAAGTCCAACTTGAAGTGGGCTGGCATTACACCAAAGCAACTAGAACTCGCTGCCTCTGACAGAAGCAGCTGGCAAACCCATATTAACCATGCCTCCTCCACCTTTGAAGATGAGCGACGTCGACGTCTTGCCGCTTCGCATGAACGCCGACACCAGGCTACAACCGCACCTCCCGTAACAACTGGCGTCCCAGGCCCCATGTGCCACAAGCTCTGCGCCTCAGCCTTTGGACTCCAAAGCCACAGGAGGGTACATCAATAGATGATAATGCACAAAGACAATCGTCATTCTCGGTCACCGAGAGACTACCACTATTATTATTATTATTATTACTTATTACAGAGCTATACCAGCTTTTTGAGAAGAGGAAAGAGCATGGGGTCCTGAAATTTCATCGGAATAAAAGGTCTGAGAATGAGACAGGATCATAGACATCATCTCCTTCAAGGATCACATTTCATAGATGAGGAGACCACCGAAGAAGGCAATGGGGGACTCTGGGCAAGTTACTTAACACCATTTGCCTTCTCTTTGCTCTTCTCTCTCTTTTTTTAGACCCTTGCCTTCTGTCTTAGAATCAATACTGTGCATTGGCTCTAAGGCAGAAAAATATGAAGGGCTAACCATTGGGGGGTTAAGTGACTTGCCCAGGGTTGGACAGCTAGGAAGCATCTGAGGTCAAATTTGAATCCAGGACCTCCCATCTCCAGGCCTGGCTCTGTATCTGTTGAGCCAGCTAAAGTTGTTAGAGTTGTTATGAAGACAGAGAGCAAGGGGAAGAAGAAGGAAGAAGAGGAAGAAGAAAAAGAAGAAGAGGAGGAGGAAGTGGAGAAGAAGAGGAAGAAGGAAAGAGAAGAAGAAAACAGCAATGGCAGTGACTTGGTGATGACAATGATGGTAACAACAAGGGTTGAGATCTGAACTCGGGTCCTATCCTTCCAAATACAGGGCTCACACATCATACTGCCTCCTTGGAGGGAATTTCATTTAGAAGGTTCCCCTGAGACGATGTAATTTGCACAAAATTGCCTGCAAACAGGTGTATCTGGAGGCTTTCAACATCTTTGGGGAAGAACCTCCTGCCATTCAGACTCAGTACTAGACATCCTCGGTGACAGTGGCACACTCACTTTTGGCATACATGCGTCTTCCTGTTTCAGTCAGTAGGCATTTTAAGTGTCTATTGTGAGTATGCACTTGCCTTAAAGCCTGGGATACAAAAAGAGGCAAAACTCCTTGAGGACAGGGGCTGTCACTGTTTTTGGCAATTTTTGATATTCCCAGAGCTTACCCAGTGCCTGGCACATAACAGGTGCTTACTAAATGTTTTTTTGACTGATTGATTTGAGTCTAAGTGGGAAAGATGACATGAAAACAACTGTGTACAAACAAGCTGTATACAGGAAATTGTAGATAATCAATAAAAGGAAGGTACTAGAGATAAAGGAAGGTACTAGAGATAATAGTTAAGGCTTCATGATATTAATAATTAGAGAGCTGTTGAACAATGTAAAATAGATCACAGTAGAGATGTATGACCAGAAAATGGGCCAGTGAGAGACCAGGAATCAGGCTAGCTAGCTTGTATGCATCATTGGTGTTCTAGGAGTGCCAAGAGACTGAAGAACCACCAGGAGGATGTTTACTGGGAGGAAGATCACAAGAGTCCTACAGGATAAGAAAGTATGGAAGGGTTGTGATCTTTGTTGTTATTCAGTTGTCCATAACTCTTTGGAACTCCAATTTGGGGCTTTCTTGTCAGAGATACAGGAGTTATTTGCCATGTCTTTCTCTAACTCATTTTACAGATGAGGAAAATTGAGGTCAGCAGAATTAAGTGACTTGCCCAGGGTTACACAGCTAGTAAGTGTTTGAGGTCACCTTTGAACTCAGGTCTTCCTTATCCCAGGTCTGGCACTCTAGCTACTGTAATATTTAGCTGTCCTACTGTGATCTTTCTAATCTAATCTAATTTAATTTCTAATTTCTAATCTAATTTCTAATCTAAAGGAATCATTCTAAATACTGCATGGCCTCTTCCGACCACTGCTCCCCACCTCCCTTTTTGCATTTCTTTCTCCCATTAGGTTCCATTTATTTAAGCTTTTAATAGCTCAAAACCTCACTAAGACTTTTGGGATATTCCAGTATATCTTAGAGTATGGAATGTACATAGTCATTTATATTTTGTCTCCTCCATTAGAATGTGAGCTCCTTGAGTTTTTGCCTTTCTTTGTATAAAGTCACAGCTAGATGGCTAATGGATAGAGAACCAGGCTTACAGACAAGAGGTCCTTAGTTCAGATCTGGCCTCAGACACATCCTAGCAGTGTGACCCTGGACAAGTCACTTAACTCCAGTTATCTACAGCTCTTCCATCTAGGAACCATTACTCGGTTTCATATAACCAATCCTAAGAGAGAAGGGTAAGGGTTTAAAAAACAAAGGATAAATGTGCTATCTCTTCATTTACCTAATTTTTACCGTCTATTAAAAAATTCCAAATTCCTTAATCCAGCATTTAAGGTCCTCCAAAAGGTTGGGCCATTCTAAGCCAGAAGATAAAGGTTTAAAAAAAAGAAGAAAGGGTTTAACTGTGCTTAATACAGTACCTGGCACATGTTAGATGTGAGATTATTAAGATAATCAGATGCTTACTGAATAATTGGTGGCTCCATTATCTGTCTAGTGTAGGGGAAAGGACCCTGGATTTGGAGGTCTAGGTTTGAGTCTCAACTCTAGTATTTTCTACTTGAATTGCCCTGAGCAAGTCACTTAAACTCCCTATTTTATTTTCTTCTTTAAAATGGGGTTAGTGATGGAAGGGGAGGTGTAAGAAAGACATCTATGAGAGGTATGCCGGTAAATGTTTAACAACTAGCTCTTGGAGCAAAAAATGTACACTAGACATGCTTTTACTTTTAATCTGCATTTTAACATTTCCTCCATCACTTTCTTGAGCCTCAACAATCAACAAAACAATAAATCAAGCCTTGATTTGTAAGTATTTGCCAACTATTGCTGTTGTTCAGTTGTTTCAGTCATGCCTGACTCTTCCTTACCCCTTCTGGGGTCTTTTCTTGGCAAAGATAGCAAAGTAGTTGCAGAGGTGTAAAAGGTCACACTGAAGATTTAACAATCAGCTCTTCAGAGCTGGTATCAACAGGGTTCAGCCTGCTCCTAGGTTCTTTGCAGCTCTAAATCCTCAGCTTCTATGATATCCTAAACCTCCCCCTACATACTCCCGTCAGAAATATTTTCACAAACTGCTGTCTGGTATCCCTGTGGCTCCCGGCAGTCCAACATCTGCTCCTGGTTTAGAAGGAATTCTGCCTTTCTCCCTCTCAGCTCAGGCCATGTGAGGGTGGGGGTGGGAGAATCAGCTCACAAGACTGTCGTTCTTCACTCTCCCTAAGTATTCTTGGAGCAGCCAGTCAACCAGCCAGCTAAGAGCCTTGGCTCAGAGGAAGAGAAATCTCAGAGAAAAAGGTCTTTAGAGATCTCCTAGCAACTTTGTTGTTTTACAGATTTGGAAACTGATGCTTACAGAGATCTCTTGCCTGAGATCACAAGCAATAAAACCAGGATTCAAACTCAGCTCTCCTGGGTAAAGAAACTTAGCCTGGAGGACAGGAGAATTGTGTTCTATTCTTAGTTGTATGACTTGGGACAAGTCACCTTCTATCTAGAAGGCAGCTAGGTATCAAAGGAGAAAATCAGGTGGTACAGTGGGAAGTGATGGACCTGGAGTCAAGAAGACTTGAGTTCAAATCCAGCCTCAGGTGCTTCCTAGTTGTATGAGCTACCCTGGCAAGCCATTTAAACCCTGTTTACCTCATTTCCTCATCTGTAAAATGGGGATAACAATAGCACCTGTATCCCAGGGCTGTTGTGAGGATCAAATGAGACAATATTTGTAAAGCCTATTATTAGCACATAGTAGGTGACACAGAATTTCTTGGTTCCTTCTCTTTCCTCTGTATCACACCATTCTTGTTTATAAAACAAGATATTCAAGGAACCCTCCAACATGCTTTTTAGTTCTCACATTCTAGTATTTTGGCACTTTGTACTGCATTATATGAACTAGACCCTGCATTTTACCTGAGGGTGGGCATGTTAGCATTTGGGTACCTGAAGGTTGGAAGGAATCAGCATCTTTCCCCTGGGACTAATGATGAAGGAAAGGCAGATAGACACAGATGGAGATAGTTGGAGAAGAGAAAGACTGAATGAGAAGAAAAGAGAAAGAGGTGAGAGACAGAGAAATATAGGTGAGAAAGAAGAGAAAGGTGGGAAGAGAGAGACAGGGACAAAGCGGAGATAGATCTTTGTGTAGCTAGCTTTCAGCAGGACAAGGCTGAACAGGCAGGTATAAGCTAAGGGCTACCCTACCTCTTGAGAGTCATCAGAGTTGTGGCTTTGGTTCTGAACCTATTTTCGGGCTTACATACAGATAAAATTCTGCCTTGATACTCCTCTTAGAGAGGGGAGGAGATATTTCTTTCTTTTTTTTAAATTTTATTTGGTCAATTTCAAACATTATTCCTTGGTTACAAAAATCATATTCCTTCCCTCCCTCCCCTCCATCCACCCTTTCCGTGTAGCCAATGTGCAATTCCACTGGGTATTACTTGTGTCCTTGATCAGAACCCATTTATTTCCATGTTGTTGGTGTTTGCATTAGGATGTTCATTTAGAGTCTACATCCTCAGGCATATCCCCTCGACCCATGTAATCAAGCCGTTGATTTTCTTTGGTGTTTCTATTCCCACAGTTTTCCCTCTGAATGTGGATAGTGTTCTTGCTCATAGATCCCTCTGGGTTGTTCATGATCATTTCAGTGATCATGGAGATCTAATGGAGACTAATGGAGAAGTTCATTACATTCGGTTGTACCACAGTGTATCAGTCTCTGTGTACAATGTTCTCCTGGTTCTGCTCCTTTTGCTCTGCATCACTTCCTGGAAGTTGATCCAGTTCCCACGGAATTTGGAAGAGATATTTCTAAGCCCAGGAGGTTCCAGATCTAGCTGATTCTTCTTCTTTACTGGCAAGGCAGGTATGGTCCTTCTCTTACTCTCTGAAAAGGTAGGCTAAGCCTCAGACCATATAAGCTATGACTAACCCCTAAACACATATCTTATATGAGGAAAGTTCTTCACAAATACAGGGAATGAATAAATAAAGTATTTATTAAGTGCTTACTATGTGCCAGCTACTGTGCTAAGGTCTTGGGAATAAAATGATTAAAAATTAAAAAAAAAAAGACAGTCCATGCCATCAAGGAGCTTACATTTTCATGGGAAAAGACAACACATAAAAGGAAAATAGAAAGGGGATAGAATGAAGGTTTCTGGCTGGTAGAGAAGTCTAGAATACAGTCTGATGAGAGATGAAGACACAGTTGGCCTTGACATACTCTTAATTAATTTATTTATTTGGTTTTAAACACTTACCTTTCAACTTAGAACCAATACACGGTATTGATACCATGTATTGGTTCCAAGGCAGATGAGCAGTAAGGGCTAAGCAATGGTGGTGAAGTGACTTGCCCAGGGTCACACAGCTAGGAAGTGTCTGAGTCCAGATTTGAATCTGGGACCTCCTTTCTCTAGGCCTGATTCTCAATCCACTGAGCAACCCAGCTAGTCTGATACACTCTTTAAAAGGAGGTTCTGGAAGTAGTCATCCATTTAGAAGAAGAGATCAAAGAAGTGGAGGGTACTTCTAAGGTGTGAAGTGATCTCTCACACTGAAGAGATATTTGGGGAATCATGAAAGGGTCCTGAGGGAAGTCTTAATAAACTTTTGATTAATTAATTGACTGAGACAGGGAAGAAGGCAAAACCATTGTTTTCAACTCTGCCTTGGCATTCCTGCCTTGATTTTATCTCTCTCTCTCTCTGTCTCTCTCTGTCTCTGTCTCTGTCTCTGTCTCTGTCTCTGTCTCTGTCTCTGTCTCTGTCTCTGTCTCTCTCTCTCTCTCTCTCTCTCTCTCTCTCTCTCTCTCTCTCTCTCTCTATGTACCTGTAGGTAGATAGGTAGATATAGATGTGTGTAAAGATAGATAGATAGATAGATAGATAGATAGATAGATAGATAGATAGATGGATGGAAGGATAGGTGCACAGGTGGATGGATGGATGGAGACAGGCAGGCAAACAGATAGATGGATGGATGGATGGATGGCTAGACAGACAGACAGCCAGATCGATAGATAGACAGATAGATAGATAGATTGTTTAGTTGTTTTGGTTGTGTCCAACTCTTCCTGACCCCATTTGGAGTTTTCTTGGCAAATATACTAGAGTGGTTTACCATTTCCTTCTTCAGTTCATTACAGAGGAGCAAACTTAAGCAAACAGAGTTGAATGAATTGCCCCGGGTCACACAGTTAGCAAGTGTCTAAGACTAGATTTGAACTCAGAAAGATGAGTCTGTTGGTGGAGAGGAATGTTCTGCCTTGTGTGAGTAGTGGTGCAGAATTGGTGAGAGTGGAAGAGCTCCAGCCTTCTCCAGTCTCCTTCTGGACCTCAAAAGTTCCAATCCCCTTTGGGGTTCCTCAGGCTTCTGGTCTTCTTCAACTCTCTTTATGCATCCAGGAACTTCATGCTTCTGGCTTCCAGCTTCGTGAAGAAAGATGGATGATGCCAACCCCACTTCAAGTTGCTGAAGGAAAAGACTCAGAAAAAGAGGAGAGCTGGTGGCCTCCATTCTGTTCCGGCTTTGCTATTCTAGAGCCTATAGGGAGTTTGGACTCTCTCTCTTGGTTGCACTCAGCAATCTTGCTCCCATTGAGAAAGCTACTTTACTCTGTATTGTCTGGTATGCACTCTCCTATGAGTACGGTCTCTGATTTCTGTTTTAACAGCATTTGGATAAATGGATTTCTTGGCTATTTGCTATATATGTGTTCATTGTGGAACTGGTATTTGGTGAGAAAGAAGTTATGCCTTGGATATAGATCTTGGGAGGGAGGTTTCCCTTCCCCCCAAAACAATACAGAAGTGATCAAAAGTTAGATGGAACCCAATCATATCCCACAGACTAATAATATTTAAGGGAGCACATAGATATACTTCTAGCCTGGTGCCCTTTCTCTGAGGAGAGCAGAGTGAGTGATCTCCTGCTTCCCCTCTTGGCAGCGATGAAAGACTGCCTTGGAGAAGAGTTGGATGGAGATATCTACTCCATCTCCCTTTGAGCCATACAAGGACAGTCTACTGGGCTTCTGCCTCAGTTGCACATGCACACAAACACACACATGTATGTATACATGTACATATATACACACATGTGTCAAATATATTATATATGACAGCAGCAAAACCCTATATCTTTAGTGCTATTTTTTTGGACAGTGGCTCATTTCTTCCTCCATTTGGAAGTGGGGAGTGTCCCATGTGCTACATAAAATTCAGCATAAACAGGAGCTCTCATAATGCCTACCGGCCCCAAGGTGACCACTGGCTGCCTTTTTCCCAGGGTCTTAGCAATTTCTGTATTTGAGGCAGAAAAGGGGGGGGGAAAAGCAGCCATTTTTCTTCCTCGGCTCCATGCTCCTTTTTCCAGCATCTGGTTCATCTTAGTCATTTGGCTCCCCTCACCAGTAATCATCATCAATAATGTTTATCCACTGGGGCCTCATATTTCATATCTCATGTGTGGCGGCCTCCTGGCTGGTGAGACTTCCCGCTCCAGCTGGGAGCCTGGGGCCTCTGCTGCCTGCCTTCTGTCTCCCACTGATCCCTGGGGCTGAAAGGGGTTGAGGGGGGGGAGACTCCTGTGGAAGTTTCCTCTGAACTAATGAAATTCTGGCTGTCAGTTCAGCTTGGACTGTATGGCTACCCACTCTAGCTCTCTCACAGGTTCCCAACATTAAGGTACTTTTCTTCCCACATTTCTGGAATTGAGTGACCAAATCTACAGGTCCCCCCTCCCTACTTTCCTGCCTCCCACCCAACCCTGTGGATTGATTACTAGTTGTTCTCCCCTTGATTTATCTCCAGAAAGAAGTTTGATGGTCCTCCTTGGAGATATTATTAAAAAGCTTTTTTTTTTTTTTTAAACCATCAAACTCACTGGGTTGGAAGGCAAAAGGTCGAGGGCAGCTAAATGGCTCTGTGGATTGAGAACCAGACCCAAAGTCATGAAGTTCTGGGTTCAAATCTAGACTCAGACACTTCCTAGCTGTGTGATCCTGGGCAAGTCACTTAACCCCCATTGCCTTTCCCTTAACTGTTCTTCTGCCTTGGAAACAATACACAGTATTGATTCTGAGACAGAAAAGTAAGAGTGAAAAAAAAGGCAACAGGTTTGGACCAAATATCTGTGTGACTATGGGCACGTCATCTGTGACAGGGCATTTATACAAATAAGTAAATTGATCCCCAAAGCTCCCATGTAGTGCTGGCTTTCTATAGTCTAAGGTTCCTGACAGCTCTAACATTTTGTGTTGTAACCTAGTTCTATAGTTCTATGAATGAATTTAAAACAGACACACAGAGAAAATTTATTAGATTGATTAGGCTCTTACTAGTGCCAAGCACTAGAGATACAAATAGAAAAAAAATAGTCCATGTTCGCAAAGAGCTAACACGAAGTTAGCTGCAAAGTAGATGGCAAGGTCTGGGGAAGTCTCAGGATGCAATAGGCAGGCATTCTGCCCCACAGGAGAGGCCTTTGGGAAGGTGGGAGGTTGGCCTTAAGGGTCAGTGTGTAGAGAAGATTCTGGGTTCCCTCTAGCAGGAATGAGGATAAGGGAGAGTCAGAATTCAGCCAGGAGGAGAAAAAGGGGAAGGGATCTCTGGCTGGAAGATTGGGAGTAGGCTCCAGGGAGAATAAGGAGAGGGCAGCTATGCTTGGTTTCGGCTCCAACTAGGACCCTTCAGAGGCCCTCTGATGGACAGTTACAGTAGGGTAGGTAGGAGTTGGACCCTGCTCAGCACCAATTCTGGCTGGGGCCCTCATGGTACTCTCATGATATTTGGGAGGGGAGACAGGGAAGTTTTGTCCCAACTGCTATGAAACCACTCTACTTTAGCCAGTTTTGACCTTGTATATTATCTCGTAATTAATTTTTCTGGCAGCTATTTGTGTACCTGTCATAACTCCATCTAATAGACTGGGGTCTCCTTGAACAATCTATCCCACTTCCATGCCTTTGCACAAGCTGTGCCCCATCCTGGAATGCTCTCCCTCCTTACCTCCACCTCCTGGAATCCCTAGTTTCCTTTTAAGTTTAGCTCAAAGATATATCATACATGACTTTTCCTGAAGCTGCTAATTCTTCCCTCACAAAATAAACTTGTATTTATTTTGCATATACTTGTATATATATATTTTGTATATAATAATAACAGTGAGCATTTATATCACATTTGCTATGTGCCAGGTACTGTGCTAAGTACTTTACAACAATTTAATTAGTGTCTTATTTAGTCCTCACAACAATCCTGGGAGGTCCGTGCATGACTTGGGACAAATCACTTTTGATTTAAGAGGTAGTGAGGTAGCGAAGGGGGCAATTAGGTGGGGTAGTGGATACAGCAATAAGTCTTAAAGTCAGGAGGATCTGAGTTCAAATTCAGCCCTAGATACCTATTTGATGTGTGAGCCTGGGTAAGTCATTTAACTGCTGCTTACCTCAGTTTCCTCATCTGCAAAATAAGTATAATAATATCAGCTACTGTTCCAGTGCCCTATTAATACACCATGCCATCTAGCTGTATATACTTATATATGTATATATGTTGTCTCTCCCAATAGAATATGAGCTCTAGAGGGCAGGAAAATTTTCATTTTTGTATCTCCAGTGACTAGTAGGCATTTAATATAGGCTTGTTCAGTGATTGAATAAAAAGTTATGCCAGGTCTTGAATGAAACTAAATAAACAAAAACAAAACCCTCTAGTCTAGGAGTTCTTAGCCTGGGGTTTGTGAATTTGCTTTTTAAAAAAAGATTTGATAATAATGAATCATTTTTAATGATTTAAGGCAGGCTTCTAACTGCCTTAGCTGTATTTCAATATGATTGGTTTCCTTTGTAATACTACTTGTTTTCTTTTATGTACATATTTAAAAAGCATGATTGTAAGGAGATCTGCCCATAGACTTGAAGAGGTCCCTGATACAAAAAAGGTTGAGTCCCTGAAGCTTTTTTTTATTTTATAGATGGGGAAACTAAGACTCTGAGAGGGAAAGGAACTTGCCCAAAGTAAAAAAGAAAAAGAGGGGAAAAAAGTGAGCCATCCCCTCTACTTGTAGATTCCCATCCTTACCTCGACTTCCCCCAGCATAATTTCCACTATATTGTGCTTCTAGGACTTGTGACTCTCAGAACAGTATTCTTTTCTATTACGTACCCTCTATTTGGTTGTATGACCTTTAATGGTTTTAATTAGTTCGCTTTTAAAATATTTGAAAAACATTATAATTTCTAAATTTAAAGGAACAATGACTTTTTAGGGTCAAAAAATCTATGATCTTTATTAATTTGATGTTAAAGGTGGCCATTTCTTGTTTTTCTTCAACTAAACCTACGTAGAAAGCTCATTTGAATTGGTAACTGAACTTATATATTTTTAAAAGCCTTGAACCAGATTAAAAATGGAACAGTCAAACACTCCAAACCAGATATTTCCTTTGGTGTGGGTCCCTGGTATTCGTGTCCTGTCTGCTCTGAGGAGCCTGCAAAGGACAGCAAAATATTGATGCTAAATGTCATGGTGGTGACTGCTAAATCTAAAAGCAGATTGCAGACTTTGGAATGATTCTAAGTTTCATATAAAAAGGATTGTGACCTGAAAGCAAACACACTTTTTGAGTTGCCAAGTTGTCATCAGACTGCCATGGAGCTCCCATTCATCTGGTTTCCTATAAAAATATAAGATTAATTTTTGCTAAAATATTGACTCAGGAAATCCCAGAAAATTCTCCACACTGCCTCTTCCTGTCCCGCCCTCGCCATAGACAAGCTGGTGAACACATGTTAGGACCATGTGCTTTGAACTCAGCTTAATGTCCCCACTCTGGTCAGTTTCAATTGGGACATCTGGTTGGATGACTCTGAGAAGACCTGAGATGTTCCACTGGAATTGATCCCAGGCTCATTGGCACATACACATTGATGCAACACCTCCTACCTGCCTTCTTACCTCTGACACTGTGTGAGGCAGGAGGAAGGGTGAAATGTGGAAAGAGCAGATGTCAGTCTTAGATCTACATCTTAAAGGTTCTCTGGTCTAACCTTATTTTCCTCATGAGGAAACTGAGGTAAAGGGACTTGTCCAGAGTCATGCAAGTAGTAAACATCAGAGAGTTAGGATTTGAACTCAGAAGCTCTGACTCCAGAGCCAAGGGCTCTTTCCACTGCCAGGAATATGCTGGTGAGCCAGTTGTTAAATTTTCAGTGAGCATTTATACTTCAGCAGCTAGGTGGTAAAGTGGATAGAGTTGCAGGCCTGGAGTTGGGGAAATCCTGAGTTCAGTTGTGGTCTCAGGCACTTACTAGCTTTCTGACTCTGGGCAAGTCACTTAACCCTATTTGCCTCAATTTTCTCATCTGTCAAATAAGCTGGAAAAGAAAATGGTAAACCACTTGAGTATCTCTGCCACTGTTTTTTTTTTTTAAAGTTGTGTTTTACTTTTCATGACCCCATTTGGGATTTTCTTGGCAAAGATATTGGAGTGGTTCTCCATCTTTACTGAAGAAACTCCAGATGGAGTCACAAAGAATTCGTCATGGGTGAAACCACTGAATAACAATTGACAAACACTATAAATCAGGACTTTGTTTGCTAATTGATAACTGAATAAACATAACAAAGTGGTGGATAAAATGTTAATAATGCAAATTAAATTTCAAAGTGTGTTTAGCATATTTTTTTTCCCAGTAGAGCTGGTTGTTAAATATTTACCAGTATACTCCTGACTGCTTCAAGGTCTGGGATCAAGTCTCAGTTCTGCCACTTACCATGTGCCCCTGGACAACTTACTTTCTTTTTCTCACTCTCAGTATATTTATCTGTGGATCATGCAGTGGATAGAGCAGAGAGCCTAAAGTCAGGTAGATGTGTCTTAATGAGTCAAATGTGGCCTCAAACACTTACTAGCTGTGTGATACTGGGTAAGTCACTTCACCCTATTTGCCTCAGTTTCCTCATCTGTCAAATGAGCTGGAGAAGGAAATGGGCAATCACTTGAGTATCTTTGCCAGGAAAACCCCAAATGGGGTCACAAAGAGTCAGACAAGACAAATGACTGAATAAAGGAAATATTTTATCTAATCGATAGGGTTATTATGAGGTAAGTTGTAAACCTTCCTGTTGTTGACTTGGAAAAAAACAGAACCACTAATGTAGTCATAAAAACCAAATCTTTAATCAGGATAAGAGTCAAGTTCTTTTTTCCCCACTTAAAAATATTTATTTAATTAAAAAATTTTTAAATATTTTTCTACCTTTACATGATTCATTTTCTTTCCCTCCCCTCTCCCAGAGCCAACAACCAATTCCACTGGGTTGTACAAATGTTATCACTTGATACCTATTTCCACATTATTATTTTTGCTATAGTGATTTTTAAAAACATAAACCCCAAATCATGTACCCATACATATATATGTGATAAGTGATGTCATAAGTTTTTCTTTTGCATTTCTACTCCCTTTTTTCTTTCTCTCATTGTGGATAGTATACTTTCCCATAAGTCCTTAAGGATTGTCTTGGCTTGTTGCATTGTTACTAGTAGCAAAGTCCATTACATTGGCTTGTTTCACAATATTTTGTTTTCTATGTACAATGTTCTCCTGGTTCTGCTCATTTCACTCTGCATCAGTTCATTGAGGTTCTCCAAGTTTATATAGAAAGCCTCCAGATCATCATTCCTTACAGCACAATAGTATCCCATCACCAACATATACCACAGTGTGTTCAGCCATTCTCCAATTGAAGGGCATCCCCTCATTTCCCAAAATTTTGCCACCACAAAGAGAGCAGCTATGAATATTTTTGTACATGTTTTTTTTTTCCTTATTAGCTCTTTAGGGTACAAACCCAGCAGTGCTATGGCTGGATCAAAGGGCAGACAGTCTTTTAGTGCCCTTTGGGCATAGTTCCAAACTGCCCTCCAGAATGGCTGGATTAGTTCACAACACAACAATACATTAGTGCCCTAATTTTGCCACAACCCTTCCAACATTTATTATTTTCTTTTGCTGTCATATTAGCCAATTTGCTAGGTGTAAGGTGGTACCTCAGAGTTGTTTTGATTTGCATTTCTCTAATTATGAGATTTGGAATAATTTTTCATGTGTTTATTGATAGTTTTGATTTATGACTAAACATTAAACCTTGAAGTACTTAATGAACCCAGTTTAGGTGGGACTAGTGATAATCTAGCCCTGGAATTTTCATTTCTTTGTAGCCATTGTAAAGCCAATCAATCATATTTCCCTGTCCCTAGTTCCCCAAAAGGCATATAAGATCTTTATATTCTATTATTCTTTGAAGAATCATCTTTGGTGTGATTCTCTCAGAGATACTGTTCCCAGAACTCCAAAGTATTGACTCTGCTTGATATTTAGCACTTGGCTCTGTGTGGAGACCCAATCATAAAAGACATGCCTCTCTTCCTGATTAAAGATTTGGTTTTATGACTATTTTAGTGGTTCTGTGTTTTTCCAAGTTGACACCTATTAATCCTGGACATTGCTAAGTCTCAGGCTAGGCCCCTCTTCTCTCCTCCCCTGCCCACCCCATTTCATCCTCTTTACTATTTCACTTGGTGACATCATCAGCACCCTGCATTTACTCAATTCTCAAGGGATTCTCAGATCTATTTATCTAGCACAGATCTCCTAATAATTTGTTGCTCAGTCATTTCTGAATTGTTTCTCTTTGTGACCCTATTTGGGGTTTTCTTGGCAGACATACTGGAGTGGTTTGCCATCTCCTTCTCAAACTTATTTTATAGATGAGGAAGATGAGCCTTCCTGACTCCAAGCATGGCACTCTATCCATTGTCCCAATAATAGCTAGTTTTTATCTAGTGCTTTAAAGTTTGCAAAATGCTTTTGCAAATATTATCTCATTTTATTTTCACAATAACACAGAGTAGTTGCTATTACCATGTTACAAATGAAGAAACTGAGGCAGAGGCTAAATTATTTGTTTATTAACTCACGAAGAAGTAACTGAGGTCAAATTTGAACTCAGTCTTCTTGATTCTAGGCCCTACCTACTATCCAACTTAGCCACCTCCCTCTCTTTGGTCTTTAAAAAAACCCCCATACTTTTTTGCCTTAGAACCAATACTAAGTATTGGTTCCAAGACAGAAGAGTGGCAGGGGCTATGAATTTGGGGTTAAGTGACTTGAGCAGGGTTATACAGCTAGGAAGTGTCAGAGGACAAATTTGAACCCAGGTTCTCCTGTATCCAGGTCTGGTACTCTACTGAGCTACCTCACTGTTCTAACCCTTGGTTTTAGGATGGATGCAGAGGCAGCAGAGCACAATTCTTGGCAGCTCCTGTTGAGATAGGTAGGCTTTGAAGAGAGATCTAGAGCTAGATCATATCCAGTATTCTAAGACCAGCCTGGCTGAGTTTGGAGTGGATCATTAGGAAAGGGCTGGCTTTTTACTTGTTTTGGGACACTAAACTTTCCTAGAGCATAACAATAACAGCAAACATTTACATAGCACTTTAAAGTTGGCAGAGTGCTTTCTTTATTTCATTTGATCCTCACAATAATCCTGGCAGGTAGATGCTATTATTATCACTTCAATTTTACAGTTGAGGAAACAGGCAAGCAGAGGTTAAGTGACTTGCCTAGGGTAACACAGCTATAGTAAGTGTCTGAGGCTGGATTTGAGCTCGGTTCTTCCTGATTCCAGCATCTGTACTCTATCTACCGAGCCACCTAGCTGCCTGATATCTAGGAGTTCTTAGTATGCCATACGAAGGATGTAGGGCTCTTAACCTTTTTTTGGGGGGTAATCATAGATTCCTCTGTAAGTATGGTGAAGCCCACGGAACTCTTTTAGGTCTCTAAAGTAAAGTATCCAGGATTATAAAAGGAGCTGATAATATAGAAATAGTTTTCAAAGTATTTTAAAAACAAGTTCATGGACCCCTGGTGAACCCTATGACATGGAGGGGTTGTGATATAATCTGTGGAGGAAAAAACACTTATTTTTGAAATGAGAGACCTTTGAAGAATAGTCAATGTGTTATTGGGGAGAGGGTGGGATTTGACCTAGAAATGATTTCATTTGTGTAAGGAGCTACTGAGTTGCAATTCCCTCCTCTGGTCCAGAGCAACAATTTATCAGTAATTTGTAACTTTAGAGAATCATGGAGAACCACAAAGGTAAGTGCTAAGGTCAATGGTCACATAGCCAGTAGGTATAAGAGGTAGAATTTGAACCCAGGACTTCTTGGCTCCTAGGCTGGCCATCTATCCATCAGTCCAAGCTGCCTTTTGTGAAAGTGTTCCCTTTTTATAAATGAGGAAACTGATGCCCAGAGAAGGGATGCTACTTTCCCAAGGCTATTACAGCTAACACAAACTAGGCTTGTCCAATTAAGTGGAATTGAATTGAATTTTTTAAAAAATCCTTACTTTCTGTCTTAGAGCAACAACTCTTATGGTGTTAAGTGACTTGCCTTGGGTCATGCAGCTACAAAGTTTCTATTGAACCCAGGTCTTCCCAACTCCAGGCCTGGCATTCTATGCTCTGAGCCATCTACCTGCCCTGAATTGAATTGAATTTTACAGAAAAGGAAACCAATGCACAGTCAAGGGAATAACTTGTTTAAGATGGAAGGTAAAGTTTTAAAATACCAACAACAAAGTACATGCAAATCATATATTCAAAGTAAATACAAGAAAAACATTTTTTGAGAGAATGAATGAGTACGTAAAGCTGGGAAGATCCATAAATGCCTTAGAGGCAAATGGGAGCTACTAAAGATTTTTTTGAGTAGAGTAATATGAATTAGCCTTGTACTTTATTGACTTGGCAGCTGCCTAGAGGATGGATTGGAGAGCAGTGAGCCAAAGGCTGATAGAACAATTAGGAGACAAGTACAATAGTTCAGGAAAGAGGTGGTGAGGCCCTGAATTAGGGTGGTGGTTCTCTGAATGGAAAACAGGGGAGGTGAGAAGGGCAAGAACTGTGGAGATGGAATACATGATGCTTAGTGACGGACTCAATGTGGACAATGATGAGGAAGAGGGAGATGGATGTGAATTGCAACTGGACAGAATAAACCTCAAAAGAGGAAAATGGTGCTAGAGTGATGATGACATGGGCATTGTACCCCCAGAAACTCAGGCAAACTATTATCAGGGAAATTCCCTTGCTCCCTTACATCCTTGTGACTCTGAGCCTAAAAACATCCAATGACCCCTCTAGGGTCCTGAGATGATCATCCTCTAGATTTGAGATGGACAGAGAGAGATGCACTTTGATCCTATTAGGCTACATCTCAGACATCCATTTGTTCCCTAAAACTAAGGAATCTTTATGTCTTTAGGCAGATGATCACCCCACCTCACCAAATGCCTGGGTGACTAACACTCTCAGTTGTAAAAAGTACAAAACCCCCACAACTGATGTTGTGGGGGGGGGATGACAGCTTTTCCATCCATGTTGTCCTTCCAGGGGAACAGCCTTTCCATTCATGCTGTCCTCTCAAGGAACTGCTCCCCATCTTGCTATCCTCCTGGCCATTCTCAACATTACTTCCTAAATTAACAAATTTCTCTTTTTGTTTTTAAGCTAAGTTTTGGAGTCTTGCATTCTTGCAAAAGGTATACTTCCTGAACCCCAGGGGTACACATCTGAACCCCATAACATTGGTAGCAGGAATGAAGAGGAAGGATTAATGAGAAGCATGGAGCATACCCATTCTTCCTCCTAGTTCAGTATATGGGGAAGTATGGGTGAAAGGTTGGAAACAGTTTTCTTAGGATAGCTGCATTTTCAGGGATTGCAAGAAAATGAAGGAAATGTGAGAGGAAGAGATCTAATTTGAAGGGCAGTTTGTCAACTAGATCAGTCTAGTTCTCTGAAATTCCTTTCGACTATAATACTATCATCAAAGGAGATGAAAAATTAAATTTATCAGTTGTTGAGTCATATTTAGTAAAACATAGGTTTTATATGAAACCAATTGTATCTATTGGTCAAATGAGTACGATCATTTTAAGTGTTCTAAAGAACACTTTCTAATTGCCTTATTCTTCTCTCTCTCCCTCCCTTCGATGAAGATGCTCTTTTTACTCTCTTCTCTTTTGAGGTTCTTATTATTCAAATATAAAATTCAGTCCAGACCCTGGCTGTCTATTCATGCTACACAGCATCTCCTCTCCATCCCTAACTCCACTTCTCAATCTAGGGGATTCTAATATACAATTCTCTTCCTCTGCAAAATACAGATGATAATCATTCCTTTGATCTTGCCATTGCCCCACAAGTGTTTTTTCATGTTCAAGAACTCCAAAATTCTTGCATCTGATCACAATCTTTTATCATTCTTTCTCTGCCTATGTCTTAAGATTCCTTAACCCCATTTCCCCACTCCCACTGTAATCTTCAACCTCTCTACTCCTCAGTACTTTCCCAAACCATCACCTGGTTAACCTCTCATCCATTCCCAATCTTGACTCTTTGAAAGAATTCAGTTCTACAAATCTCCTAAATCCCTTGTTCCCTATCCTGTTGCCAATCATAATTTGCCAAACCTCAACCTTAGACTATACCCATCAATCTGCCACCTTTGCTCCTACTTACATGCTGCTGAAAGGAACTAGAAGATTCCATTAAATTGTGCTGTCTGGGTCTGCTCTAAATTGATTATCCAATCTCAAACTAGGCCCTTGTTGTAATAAGGCAACCCTCCTACTCCTAATTCCATTTTACCACAGCAGCTATTCCAAACCTTCTTTTCTCCTCTAGTCTCCCATATCTCCCTTTGTCTTTGACCTCTTGAACTTCCCTTGCACTTTTAGGAGAAAGTTTTGTTTTTCATCCAGAATTCTTTGTACTTCCTGCCAATGCCAATCCCTGGACATGCATCCTTGATCACCTCCCCTCCCTTATCTAGCATTTTGTCAGATTATCCTCATTTTCCCTAATCTTTCATTTCTCCCAATCTACTCATTCATTCCCAAAGCATGTCCAAGTCTCTTCTGACTCTAAGACCACCCTCGACAAACTCATTAGTTTCAATCCTAACCATTAGCTATTGTCCTTTACCTTTCTCTTCACCCCTAAATTTGACAGTTGATCACCTTCTCTTCTAAGATTCTTTTCTCTCTCTGGTTTTCCTAGTGATCTCTCCTGGTGCTAGTCTTTCTTGGTCTCTTGCTATTCTTCATCCATATACCCACTGTAGTTGCTCCCCCCTTCTCCCTACCCCCACCCCCAGGCTCTGTCCTGAGTCCTCTTCTCCCTCTCATTTCATAATCTCATCAGTTCTCATAGGTTGAACTATCATTTCGGAACATATCAGAACTAATGAATCTTAAGATTAGAAATATCATCAAAGCTGATCCTGAAGACAATGGGCAGTGAGTGTCTGGCAACCTTTTGAGATTGGATTGAGATTGGTGGTGTGTCACTTCCAGAAAAAAACATCCTTCTCGTCATGCGGACCCATACTTTTCTGTATGTGGCTGCATGTCATTGAAAATGGCCACAAGTGTCAGTGCTGACATGCGTGTCATAGGTTCGCCATCACGGGTTTAGGGATGGTTGAAAGCAAGATTTAATTGCAAAGGCAATTTTCTTGTTATGGCTATATTAAAATTCAAAGACTTAGAAGTACTGAAAACTTCAAAGAATTGATTTGGATTAAAAAAACTAAAATGTAAATGGCAGGAAACAAACTTAATTTAGCCCTTTCTCAAAAGAAAGGCATCCTCCTAGCTTCCCAAATCTTCAGAGTAAGCAGATTCGTTCTCTCTCAGCTTTCCAAAAGCCACATCACAAGCATTTCTCATTATCTACATGAGCACATAACTCTCACAGCAGGGAAAGGACACTACAGATAAATACATTGCGGAGGATTTTCAGTAAGGCCCATGCTACATCATACTTTCCAGGAAATCACATGTCTATTTGTAACATTTTTAGAATCATGGAATTTAGGAAGAAACATCCTGTATCAACAGTTTTGACTTATCTTTGTGGAAACAGAACTTATGACTTTGAACCATTGTAATTCTCATCAAGATGTGCTAGTCAGTTAATTAGTCAATTTGCAAATAAATACAGAAACCTAAACTCCTGGCAAGAAGCTTCAAGGCTCCCTCCAATCCCTGTTTTTGTGTCTTCTCTTGCTCAGTTTGCCTTCTTTCTCTTTCCTTCCCATCTGCAGTTTCCCTTACAGGTTAAGAATCCATTTATATGTTTATATGTTGTGCTGGATGCAACACATTTCTATACAGATGATTCCCATATCCATAAAGCCAACCTTAGTCTCTCCTTAGTTCCAGTCTAACATCATGAGTTGCATATTAGACATCTTAAACTTAACATGCACCAAACAGAGCTCATTATCTTCCCCAACAAACCTTCCACTCTTTGGACCTTCTCTATTATTATCCAGGGTACCACCATCTTTCCACAAACCCAGATTAGTGTCATCCTCAATTTTTCTTACCTCACATCCATGGCCAATTGGCTGTCAAATCCTCATCCCATCTCATTTGGACCATTTCAAAAATTTACTGATCCCCTTCCTGTTTCTCCCCATTTTAGTCTATCCCACAGCTGCAATTGATTTTTCTTAGGGATAGGCTTGGCCATGTTAACTTTCGACTTAGTAACTCCAGTAACCCCCTATTAATTCTAGGATCAAATACAAGTGCTTTCTTACATACCTGTGTTTGGCGAAATAGTTCTTCACAATGTGTCCCCTTCCCTTCTTCTTTCACATTACTTCTCTTCATAAACTCTATGGTCCAGACGTACTGACCTGCTTGCTGTTCCTCATGTCATGCTAACTCTTTTCACCATGTTTTTTTACACTAGCTGTCCTTCATGGAATGCTCTTTAGAACCCTTTAGTCCTCATTCAAGACTTGCCTAAAAAGTCCCTTCCTGGGGGAGCCGTTTGGGTCCCTCCCACCCTTGGAGCATCCTCCCCTTAAGGGTATCCTTGTATTTGTATAACCTATCTCTTCCCAGTAGAATGTAAACTCTTTTGAGGGGAGGGATTGTTCTGCTTTTTATTTGCATCCTTAGCAGCTTGGCACAATGCAGAAAGTCATAGCAAATGTTTGTAGATTCATTAGCCCCCTCTATTATTACATCACGCAGTCTTCCTCTAGTGACTCTGAAGATACCACCATGGCGGCATTCTGAACTATATAATTTTTGAGGCCAGTGTTTGCCCAGTAAGGGGACTGGACGGGCACTAAGGTAAACCTGGGTTCTTGTGTCCACTTTGTGACTACCTTAGTAGTGACCTTGGGCAGATCACTCATTCTAGCTTGCTAGTTTTCTCCTGTTAAAATTATGGTGGGTGGCATAGCTCTTTTCAGCTCTATGCTGTTTTTGTAAAGTAATCTTAATAGTTAACTATTTATGCAGAAGGCTAGAAAAAGCTTTGATGGCGAGATCTCTTAATAAGTGTTTTAAATATTTCTGGATGAGTATATAACACTAGAAGAAATGCTTTCAATGATGATACACTTTGGAATACACTTGCTTAGATGCATAAATTTTGGTATATTTGATTTATAAAATCAGGTGCATTACTTATTTGGCTCTAAATTAAGCTTAACATTTTAAAAAAAGTTACATATCATACCTTGAGAACAAGGTCTTTGAACTCAAGCACTGAATGCACACAGTAAGTGCTTTAACATAGCATTGCAGAATGTGTATTTTGAGGGTGTTATATTTTTCAAATGACACTTTCTAAGAAGCTGGTCATAATCATTTTGTGTCTAATTTCTTTTCCTAGAAGAATATAAAAGTTTTATGGAAACAAAAGCCTTTTATCATCTAAAACAGCATCTTCTTAGCACCTATCGCTGTGTTCTATATGAATGAATGCTTTAGTGGATAGCTGGGTGGCTCAGTGGATTGAGAGTCAGGCCTGGAGATAGGAGGTCCTGGTTCAAATCTGGACTCAGATTCTTCCTAGTTATGTGACCCTGGGCAAGTCACTTGACCCCCATTGCCTAGCCCTTACCACTCTTATGCCTTGGAACCAATTGATTCCAAGATGGAAGGTACGGGTTTTCATAAAAAACAAAACAAAATTAAAAAATACTTTAAAAAATCTTACCTTCCATTTTAGAATTGATACTAAGTATTGGTTCCAATGCAGAAGAGTGGAATGGTATAGGTATTTGGGGTTAAGTGACTTTTCCGGTGTCACATGGCTAGGAAGTGTCTGAAGACAGATTGGAACCTAGGACTTCCTATCTCCAAGCCCGGTGCTCTGCCCTTCATCTCTAAATCTATGTCTTGGGACATTTGGAGTAAAGGACATGTTTATGATCAGTCCAAACAACCACTAGATGCCACTGTTGCTTTTAAATGAACAAGTTAATACATGGCACACAATAACAGAATCAGATCAGAAGACGTTTTAAGGTTCATCCAGCACTATCAATGGCATTATTTCACGTATGAAGAAGCTGAGGAGTGTCAGATCTTCATACTATTCCTAAGTCACAGAAAAGTAACATGAGGCTCAAATGTCATAAACCAGGAGTGACAGACCATTTTTTTTCACTACACAGTTTATTATGAAAGCAAACGAAACATAGGACAGTACATATGACTAATGGTGGCAAAAGCAATCTAGAAGCTTAAGGCAAGTCTTTAATAGAAATGAGTTCAAGAAAGATGATGCAACTTTTATTTAAATAGAGAATATGAAAAATATAAAATTGCATCAATAACTTAAAAGGGGGTACACTTTAAAAAGTCTGCACTATTAGAAGATAAGGGCTCATGATCTTAATGCCAGCATTAAGATATACAGTAAGCAATACAGTGCTAAATGATGTGAGGAGAAATTCAGTATTTACAGAAAGATAGAGATATGTCAACATGTGACTGAATCTACTTTTATTTAATGATATGACAAAACCCCCTTGCTCCAAATGTTAAAGAAAAATCATCAGATCATCCCAATTAAAATATAAGTACAGAAGTAAGAATCAACAGGGATTTTATATAGAGAAGGCCTTACTATATTTTGTAAGAACTTCTCAAAAGGTGATTTTCTTAAGGGATATAAGAGCTGTGTGTGTGTGTGAACATGGAAGTCAGAAAATGCCAAATACTAACCAAGGTGAGAATAATGCATTCAAAATACTTAATTATAGAAAAGATCAACATGATCTTTGTTCATAAATTAATATTATGACCTTTTGACCACACTGCTTATCATGCATGACTTCAAATATATATCAAACAATTTTATTTCGAGATACAGGATATTATTTGTTCTATCTATATCCATACGGACCATAACTCCTTTCTCCACAATCAAGTACATTATACACAATTTCAATATAATTACCTCAGAGAGATGTTAGTTCACTTATTGAACTGGACAGGAAACTGTCAGGGCTTTTTTTTTCTTTTTAAACCCTTAACATAAGTAGTTACTTTATTATAACTAAATACATTTTGTAAATTCATAAATGTGACGATAATTAATATGGCTGTGAAAAACATCAGGAAAAAATTGGCATCAAGTGACAATACTTTTTCCAGTTTTGTTTTAAACAAAGGATGATGGTATCATTTTGGTAAGAAGCCTATTTTAAAAAAATATTCTTACACGAATTCATCTCAAACAATTTCTACTATGAATCTTGGAAAATGCCATCTAAATTACCTCCCCTTCCCACCCCCCCCCAATAGCTCATAGAAGACAGCAAACTGATGATCTTCTCAGGATTATCGTTTCCTGTATGTCTGTCCTTTCAACATCTGTCATTTTTTTTTGTCAGAAACAACAAAAAAGGCACGTAATAGAAAATACAGATAAAAGCAGATATGTGAAACATGCTTTTTTTAATACAATGATCACTGTTGTAGCTGCTTCCTCACTGTCTCCAGTCTGACCACCTGCCATATCTGTGAAGAAGCTACAGTATCCCTTTTTTTTGGAATAACTTTAAAAAATCCCTGAATAAAACAGAAGCCAACCTGTGACTTCTTATGAACTTTAGTAGAATATTTTAAAGAAGCAAACCACAACTTAAACTCATTCAATACACAAGAAAATCTACAAACAGATCTGGGACAGAATGAGAGCAGTATAAAATTTTAAACACATTTAAGAAAAGAAAAAGGGAAACCAATTGTTAACATTTAAGAGGATACTGTAACTTTAACAGTTGGAAACTGATGTTAGAAAGTTGTGGCAGACAGCTCTGGGCTACTAGGTTTAGCTTGTAAATAATGTAAAAATAATGCGAAGATATCATTTTACTGATATTTTATACTAAGAAAAGAAAATGGCAAAAGATTTAAGAATGCATATCTAAAATGAAGCAATAACCAAAATTTCTAAAAGTCCATAAAAAAATTTAAAAAATGTATAGAAAAAACTCATCTGTAATTTCTTGACCTATTTTATAATGCCATCAATTCCTTAATTAGAATTGAGAGAAAATAGTTTTACAACTGGACAAATTTTAATTTTACTAAAGTAATGACCAAAACTAAGTTTGCATAGTAAAAGAAACATTCTATCATTAGCTACATGCCTAAAAGGAGAAATGCAGGGATTATTATAATATAACATGAACATAGTGCAAACCATGGCAGTTCATGATGCCTGTGACTGCTTAAGGTCAGGAAACAGACCATAGTCTATCCAGTTCTCACAGTTTCTGGTCTTTTACTCAATTATCTCTGCTAAGTTGAAGCAATATATATGTCAAGATTGATGGGTACATCTGTTCTTGCTGCTAATTAACGTAGTTTGAGATCATCCCCACTACCTAAATTGGAACCAGGACTAGGGTCTTGTTGTCTTCTTGCCTGCAATAAGAAAATGAGAATTTGGGTCAAAAAAAAATAATTTGAAAATTGGAACTCTTCATATTTAAACTATGAAGCACAGCACTAGAAAATAATTCACAACTAAAAGGCATGAATGAACTTTTCAATATATAAAAGATTCAGGTATAAAAGTAAACCATAGGCAAAATGTTTATTGTATTGATTTTTTTTTAGATTTCAGTAGATTATTATTACTTGTGGAATATGCCACCACTGAAATAGAAGGGGAAAAATAAAATTATTTTATTTACAAAACCAAATTAACATAAAAATGTACCATGAGCACAAGATCAAATAAGTTTAGTATGTGAGATGGTTTAATAGATAATCATCTGATTGGGAAATGGGGCACCTTATGTCAAGAAAGGGCTTACAGAACTGCATCTCCTTGGAGTTATCTCAGTTTTAACTAGAGGTAACTTGAGGACAATATAGAAAGCTATAGCCACTTCGGCTCAACAGGAACCAGTGAAAGAGCACTGGCTCTGACACTCATAAGCTTGATGACCATGGACGGGCAGTTCATTTAAACCTGTTTGTTTTCCAGCTGTAAAATAGGATACTAGTCCTAGTACTATTAACTCCCTATCTTCTAGGGGCGTTGTAAAGAAAGCATATTGTAAATCTTAAATCCTTACAATGTAGATGAGTTTATTAATAATAAAAACAAATATCTACAAGTGAATCAGTATGAACTCTACTTCCTAATATATTCATCCTGGAGTGGACACAGAAGCTGTTCCTCAAGCCTGTCATGTGTAAGCTCCTCCTTTCTGCCTCTGAGAATCCTTAATTTTCTTTGCACTTCAGCTTAGGGGCTTACCTCTAAGGCTCCTCTGAACTGTTGCCCCCTCCAAATGCTAGCGCACTCTCCCTCAATTTGCCTTGTACGATGCTTATTTGTATAGATATTGAATTTTGACAGTATTAAAAAAAGCTAGCATTTTATAAATATTTCATTTTATCTTTTCAACAGCTTTGGGAGGTAGATGCTATTATTATTCTCATTTTACAGACGAGGAAAAGGCACAGAGTGGTTAAGTGACTTGCCCAAAGTCACAAAGCTGATGAATATCTGAGGGAAGATTAGAACTTAGGTTTTATTCAGGCCCAACACTATTTACTGTACTAGCTCTTATCTAGTAAAATATAAACTCCTTGAAGAAATGGGAACATTTCATTTTGTTTCTATTGCTACACAGTCCCTTCTGGAAAGTAAATACTTAATATTTAACTGAATACTCAGATTGCTAGAACCAGATAAGGGAACCCAGGTCCAGAGAGGTAACAGCCCTTAACAGCAGAAATGGGTTTAGAACTTGAATCTAATTGCCAGTTGAGTGACACTGTTCTTTCCACTTCTATCCCACTATATCCCAACCAGATAGATGAATATATATCCATCTTCAAATGAACATATCCTCAAGAAACAGTGTGATGCTGAGGAAGGATCACTAGATGAGGAGTCTGAAGCCACAGGCTTGAATCTGGACTTTGCTGAGGGTGAACAAAGGAAAAGTTGTGAGATGTTATTGGGATTCTCTCAATTATAAAAATGAGGAGCTAAACTAGAAGAGCTCTAAGGTCCCTTTCTTAAATCCTGTAATGTCCTGTTTGAAGAATTTCCACATTAGAATGAAGAGGGCTAGTTAGATGTATTATATAGAGTAAATTAGATAGCAAGCATCTTCTAATATTCTATGACACACTAATGAGCATATTACCAAAGCAGTCTTTGATATAGTCATTTTAGCAATCCCACAAGGCTTTCAGAAAGATTTCAAGCTAAGTAATAGTGGTCCTTCTTGCTGTTCCTTCTACAAGACAATCTGTTTCCTTGACTATGTCTTCACTTGCTATTCACCCAAACTTGGAATTTACCTTCCCTTTTGTTTCTACCTTCAAAACCCAGTTAAAACCTCACCTACAGGAAGCTTTTTTGCAACCCTGCCAAAATGCTGGTGCCTTTCTTCTATTGATTTGGCTACCTTCATCCTGAATCTATCTTTCTTGCACAGAGTTGTTTGGCCGTCATCTCCCTCATTAGCTCCCCAAGGTTGTCTTTCCCCCCTTTTGAAACTCTAGTGTTTAGCACAGTGCCTGGCACATCAGAAGTGTTTGATCAATGCTTACAGGCTGACTAGGGCTCTTGGACTTCCCTGCCCCTTGATGGTATTTGGTGTTAGTGGTGGCAGGACTAGGGAAGGGACGTTTCCCCCTAAGGTTTTCTCCCTTCAGTGATGGCTACTAGGGTCAGGCTGGAAGCAGGACTAGTGGGCAAGGGACGGGGTACTGTTATCCCTGTTGCTCTTGGGTTTTGAGTACTGGGCTTTGAGTTTTGAGGGGAAATGGTGAGCAGTGGTTTGATCCATCTGTCTGGTATATGCTGTCTCTCTCTCAGGGTGCCATGCTTGCTGCTGCAGCATATGACCAACAATGACTTGCATTTGAGAGATGGCATGTTAAAGATAAATCAAGTGTATGTCTGACTACACAATGTGGGTCAATGTGTAGCAAGAGTAGGGAGACCACATACAGACATGCCAAGTGTTGAATGGATATCCAGGAAACAGTGAGGGAATCGGAGGAAGACTTATTGTATTTTGAGTAGATCCTCTTTTTGTGGATAGGAATAGCATGGAGTTAAGAGAAGTTGTAATGTGTATCAATAAAATGACTGCGGATGTTAATGAGACCATAGAACCAATGAAGCATTGTGGTGTGGGGGGAAGAGCCTTGGATGGAGAATGAGAAGCCTCAGTTTTGCCAATCTGCTGCCTGGATGACTGAGACCTAGCCTCCTATCTGTGGTCCTTGCATTTGTTTCAGGGACATGGTTTTGAAATAGCACATAAAAGTGAGTTACTTTAGATTTCATGAAGCTGTTCCCAAAAACTCCACGTCTACAGCCCATACAAAGACATAACACAGCAAGATTAAAGGAGAAAAAAAACAAAAAATGAAAGTTTGAAGGAGAGATGTAAAAAAAAATTCCTTATTTTGATAAGAATAACAATTTGTTACGTTGATCTTTGTTCACTGGTCTGAAAAATCTATATTGTAGCCTTTGAACCAGCTTACTTTCTAATCTACATAATAGTAAACAGACAATATGAAATGAAGTTTACAACTCACCTCTCTGGACCATAGTTTCTTCTTCTGTAAAATGAGGGATTTGGACTAGGTGTTCTCTATGGTGTGTCCCTTCCAGCTCCAGCATTCTAGGGCTCTGACTCTCTAAGCAAAAGGGATAAGGAAAGGGGACTGGACCTGTGATTTCATCAGTATAGGGAACTCCCAGGGGAGAAAACGTCTACTAATACAAGTCAGTATCTTCTCTGCAACTCAGTCATAAAGCTTAGAGCACTGAGACATTAAGGAACTGGCTCAGTGTCACACAGACAGGGAGCCAGGACCTCAGCCCAGGGCTTCCTCACTTTGAGACTGGCTCTCTTATCTACTACACCATGTTGCCTCTAAGGTAGGATTTTAGGGACTCCATGAATTTGTTTTTAAAAAAACTACTGATAACTGCATTTCAGCACAATTGGTTTTCTTTGTATTCCTATGTATTTTACATATTTTAAAATGATATTCCGACTTCATCAGAATGCCAAAGGTGAACCATAAATAAAGGTTAGGAACCTTTGCTTTAAGTAAAAGGCTACCTTTAAATTATTCTGAAAGAGAAGAAAAATCTCTTCTTCCTCTTTCCCCCATTATCTTTCATTGATCCTTTTTTGAGTCTTGTTTATAATTACCTTCTCTTTGTTTATAAAATGTAGATAATATATAACATTTATCTCATAGTAACACCACAAGAATGAATAAAACATTCTCTACAAAATGATACTGTGCCTTAGATACTAAATAAAGACATTCATCTTAAGGAAATATATTACATTTTAGTTTCATTCTTAAAAAATCTGAACTTAACACCACAAATACAAAGGGAATTTCCATCTACCCACTAGAGTAACAGAAAAGTAGGATTGTATATGATGCCAGCATGTGTTTTATATATGATCTCATCTGAGCTTCACAACAAACCATCAGAGGTAGGTGTTATTATTTCCCACTTATAGATAAGGAAGTAAGCGCTGACAGAAGTTAAGGAACTTACTCCTAGATCACAAAGCTATTAAGTGTCTGAGGCAGGATTTGAACTTAGGTCTTAACTCCAGGTCCAACATTTTATGTATGTGTGTGTACACACTCTACCTCATGAAACCTTAAGTCTCTTTTACCTATAGCTTGCTTTTCCTTTAAATATATAATAAATTTTAACATAAAACTTTCAAAACTCTTATCTGTGATTTTTGCTGGCCTTCTGTTTTCTGTGCATTAAAAAATACTTCAATGATTCTCTTTTTGGGGGTTACTCTATTCCTATACCCCCTTTTCTCTCTTACCCCTTTTTTTCTCCAACTAGAAAAAAAAGAAAAATAAATCCCTTTTAACAAATACGCAGTCAGGCAAAACAAATTCCAACCCTGGCTATGTCCAAAAATATGTTTCACTCTGTATCAGTGATGGTCCATCAGCAACTCTGTTAGGAGGTGGACAGAATAAACCAGTCCTCTGGAATTGTGGTTGGCTACTCTATTGGTCTGCATTCAGTTCTTTAAAGTATTTTTTCTTTAGAATACATTTTTTAAAGGTGTCTACTTCCCTTACCTAATATTAGTAACTATTCCTCCAATGCAAAACATTAGGTATATTGTATATGAATAAGCTAGTTCCTTATACAGACCGTCTGATTGCCTTAAGCGATCAATTGAACAATGTTATAGGGACATTTTTTGATACATAGTTTGCTTATAATGTATCAGCGATGTTATTGAGATAAACATCTTATTCCAAACCCTGGCTATGTTGGGCAGTGACCCTGGGTTTTTAAAAATCATGCCAAAAGATTGCAGGTTAGTCAATAAACATTTATTATGTGACAGGTACTATACTAGGTGCTGGGGATACAAAGAAAGTTGAGAGTTGTACAAACAAGGTACATATAGGCTAAATAATCAAGATGGAAAGCCCTAGAATTAAGAGACTTTGAAAAGTCTTCAGCTTAGATATGATATGTTAGTTGTGATTTGAAGGATGCCAGGAGGCACTCTAGGAACAGCAAGGAGGTCAGTGTCACTAAATTGAAAAGTATAGGGGGGTAGTGATATAGTTAGAACTGTTTTAGGAAGATCCTTTTGACAGTCCAGTCAGTGTACTTGAATGGGAAGAGATTTGAGGAATGGAGAACAACCAGAAAGGGAGAGAGGGATGGAGAAAAAGGAGGAAAGGAGGGAGGGAGGGAGGGAGGGAGAGAGAGAGAGAGAGAGAGAGAGAAAGAGAGAGAGAGAGAGAGAGAGAGAGAGAGAGAGAGAGAGAGAGAGAGAGAGAGAGAGAGAGAGAAAGAGAGAGAGAGAGAGAGAGAGAGAGAGAGAGAGAGAGAGAGAGAGAGAGAGAGAAAGAGAGAGAGAGAGAGAAGGAGGAGGAGGAGAAGAAAAAAGAGAGGAGCTGATGACGTCTAGGTGTGAACCTGGGTGAATGGGAGGATGGTGGTACCCTCAATTGAAATATGGAACTTAGGAGGGTTTGAGGGGAAAAGATAAATTCAATTCTAGACATGCTAAAAGTTCAAGATGACCTTGGGACATACAGTATGAGATGCCCAATAGGCAGTTGGAGATGTTAAAAATGAAGGTCAAAGGGTAGCTAGTTGGCTCAATGGATTGAAAGCCAGACAGAATAGGAGGTCTTGAGTTCAAAGGAGGCCTCAGATACTTCCTACCTAGGTCCTTAACTCCCATTGCTTAGTCCGTACCACTCTTCTTCCTGGGAACCATTATTTAGTATTGATTGAAGGCAAGGGTTTTAAAATAATATAGAGATCAACAGAGAGGTTAGGGCTGGATAAATACTATGAGAATCATCAGCATAGAAATAATTGAATCCGCAGGAGCTGATGAAATCACAAAGAAAAATACATAGAAAGAGAAGAGGCCTGAGGAGAGAGTCCTCACGGTCACTGAAGATAAGAAGGTGTAACCTAGATGAAGATCTAGCAGAGGAGAATGAGAGTAATTAGATAAGTATGAGAAGAACCAAGAGAGAGTAATATGGAAAAGAGCTAGAGCCAGCTCTAACCAGTTTGAAGGGAATATTGCATTTTTAGTGTGAGCATTTATGCCTCAGAGATCAGCAACTGCTATAATCATGGTATGACACTGTTTTGTTGATAAAATTCAGATTCAACATAGAAGTGGGGCATACATCCCCCAATTCCCCAAGTTGTTAAACATTTATTTGCAAATTCTTTTACTGTTCTATAAATACTGCACTTGAGCTCAGTTGTTAAGTAGAAAGTTCAGAGAATGAAGTCATCAAAATACTGGAGACTTGGTGACAGGCAGCCAAAAATAACAATAATTGGCATCTGCCTAGTACTTTAAGGTTTGCAAGGTACTTTAGATCCATTATCTAATTTGAGTCTCACAACAATGCCAACTGAGTAACATCATGAAACCTAGAGAGAAGAGAGTATCAAAGGCTAAAGTGTTTAAAAGGACAAAGATTGAGAAAAGGATACAGGATTTGGTAAACATCACCGGTGACTTTGGAGACAGAAGTTTTAGTTGAATGATGAGATCAGACTACAAAGAGTTAAGAGAGTGATAAGAAGGGGAAAAGAGATACTTATGGGAGATGGCCTTCTCAGAGTTTAGTTGCCAAATGGAGGAAAGATATATTTACTGATTTGACTGCAAGCTTTGACAAGTTCTAGCATGCTGGGAAACTAGCTACCTGGGCTTCTGAAGCTCAGAAGGCTGGCTAATAATAGGGATGGATTCTTGGGTTACAACAACTTGTGAAACAAAGAAAAACATGAAATTGGCTGCAGTCCTCTGGGGGCCCTTTCTCCTTCTGTAGTAAGGGTGGCAAAAAAGGGAGGAGAGCATTCTAAGAACCAGTTTTCAGACCAGCTGTAAGTATCAATTTAACTCTAGGCAAAGTAAATGTAAGATCCTTGTCTAGTGATTGAATGTATTCCTGGAGGAACTGAATAATTTTAATAGACATTCTTCCTATAAATAAAACAAAACATAAAGAAGTTGCTATTAAATGGAAGGCTAGCTCATAGGTTCCCTTGGGAGAAACACATAAAATAGTTAGCTTCACTGGGTGTCCAAAAACAACTCTAGGACATTTATCTCTCCTTGCAGCTCTCATTATGAACCTAGTGAAAAGTTTTCCATAGGTAGAACAAGTCTAGGAAGAGCTTGAAAAGATCCTCTATACTAGTGATGGTGAACCTATGGCACAGGTGCCAAAGATGACATGCAGAATGCTCTCTGTGGGCATGCGGCCACCCTCTCCCCTGTTTCCTGCCTCTCCACCATGCCTGATGACCCCCCCCCCATATATCTGAATTTTCACGATTCCCACCCATACCCCTCCTTTTTTGGTAAGGATATTAGAGTGGTTTGCACTTTTCTAGTTCATTTTATAAATGAGGAAACTGAGGCAAATAAGAGTCAAGTAACTTGCTCAAGCTAACATCTGTTTTCTAAGGTCAGATTTGAACTGAGAAAATAAGTCTTTCTGATTTCAGACCTAGCACTCTATCTGTTGCATCACCTAGTTGCCCACTTCTTCTCTGCTTATCTTTATTCCTTTAATTCTTTTCTTTTATCTTATTGATATGGCTAGCATTTCCAGAACAATATCAAATAATAGTGGAGGTAAAGGGCATGTTTGGGTCATTTCTGTATTTATTGGAGAAGGTTCTAGTGTACCCTCACTGAGTATGATGCTTACTTTTATTTATTTGTTTTTAGTTTGATGCTTTTATTGATATTTAAAAGAAAATTCCTCCCTCTATGGTTATACTTTGTAGGAGTCTTAGCATAAAAGGATGTTGTACTTGTTGTCAAAGACCTTTTCTGTATCTAGTGGGATGATCATGTGGTTTTGGATGTTTTGAATTTCAATATAACTATGTTGATTTGTTTTCCCATATAAGTCATCGTGGCAATGTTCATATAAATTCTACCTGATCTTAATGAATGATTTCTTGGCAATATTGTTGTGCTATTTGATAAGATTTCATTAAACATTTTTCAGTCAGTGTTCATTAATGATATTGGCCTATAGTTTGTGTGTGTGTGAGAGAGAGCGAGAGACAGTCAGCAGACAGTGAGAGATCAATCTTTCCCTGGTTTAGGTATTAGGACTATAGTTATCTCATTAGAGGATTCTGGTAGGGATCTTTCTTAGTTTTGAAGAATAATTTGTGAAATATGATTTTTTAATAAGTTTGATAGAATCCATCAAATTCTTCAGGTGTCTTTTTCTTTGGTAGTTCTTTTATAGCTAGATCTTTTTCATTTTCTTATATTGGATTATTTGAGATTTCTATCTGGTCTTCTGATAGTTTGGGTGTTTTTTATTGTTAAAGGTATCCCTCTATTTCCTTTGTTTCTCAGTTTTGTTAGAAAATAACTGTACAAAACAAATATAATGGACTTCTCTATTAGTAGCAATGCAATGATTCAGGACAATTCTGAAGGATCTTTGAGAAAGAACACTTCACATTCAGAGGAAGAACTGTGGGAGTAGAAACAGAAGAAAAACAACTGCTGGATCACATGGGTCAATAGGGATATAGACTCTAAATGATCACCCTAGTGCAAACATCAACAACATGGAAATAAGTTTTGATCAAGGACACATATAAAACCCAGTGGGAACTGTACATTGGTTACGGGAGAGGGTAGGGGGAAGGGAGGGAAGGAACATGCTTTTTGTAACCAGGGGAAAATGTTCTAAAAGGACTAATTAAATAAAAAATAACATAAAATAAAATTTAAAATAATATAACTGTACATAATATGCTCTGATCACTTTTTATTTCTTCTGGTTTTGTTATGATTTTACTTTGCCAATTTGCAATTTTATTGATTTTATTTTCTGCCCTCTTCTTTTTAATTAGTCAAGGGTATCCATTTTGTTAGTCTTTTCAAAGAACTAGCTTTTGACTATATGCCACTTTACAGTATTTTTCTGTTTCCAATGAATTTATTTCCCTGCTCATTAATATCTTCTCTTTTGTGCTTATTTTAGGTTTATGTGGTATTTTTCTAAATTTTAAAAATGTATATTCAATTAATTAATCTTCTTTATCTACTTTGTTAATGTATAATTTTAAGGATATGGTTCCCCCCTTGGACTGCTTTAGCTGCCTGCATCCCATAAATTTTGGTATGTTGTTTCACTGTTATAATTTTTCTTTTACATAGTTGTTGTTTTTATGACTTTTCTTTGACCCACTTATTATTTATGGTTTCATCATTAAGTCTTCATTTGGATCTGTATCTCTTTTTTGCAGTCCCTGAACCAATTTCAATTGTTATTGCTTTATGGTCTATTAATGATGTATTATTTCTATCTTTTTAGATTTGTTTGAAAATATCTCTGTTCCTTAGTAAATAGTCAATTTTTATAAAAGTTTCATGTGGTACAGAGATTCTTTTGCTGGCCTATTTAAAAGATGCCATCAATCTTTTATTTTACTGTATCAGTTCCAAGGCAGAAGAGTGGTAAGACCTAGGCAAATGGTGTTAAGTGATTTGCCCAGGGTCCCATAGTTATAACGTATATGTGGCTGGATTTGAACCCAGGGCCTCCTATCTCCACGCCTGCCTTTCTATCCATTAAAACTCACAATAAATTTTTTAACTTTATTAGGACTTTTAAAGTTTTTTATTTTTCCTTTTGTTTATCTTTCGGTTAGACTTATCTAAAAACTAAAGTGTCCTGTCACCACTGTGTATCTGTCTTCTTGTTGCTCAGATATTTCCTTTATGAATTTGGATGTTAGTTAATGCATTTGAAGCATATACATTACTGATATTGGTGTCAGTGGTTCCTTTCAACATAATATAATCTTTGTTTTTTTCAATATTTATTTTTGCATTGTCAAATAGTAGACTGCAACTGCAGAGTAGATTATTTCCTCCATCTTCTCAGTTTTCTTTTGTGAATGTCTTTGTTTTTTAAATGTATATTTTGAAAGCAATGGATTGTAGAGTTTTTTCCCCCTTATCCAATCTTTTACTCTTTTTCAATTTACTGGATTACTTAATCTATTCACATTTAAAATTATGAGTTAGGTTTCTTTTTTCCTCTATTTGTTTCTAAAATGTTTTTTTTTAAAGATTTTTTTCTCTTCCTATTCTGCTGTTAACACAGTATAAGTTCCGTTACTTTTAACTTTTTTTAAAGGTGGCCCTGTTCCTACTTGTCTCATTTTGCCTCACTTCTAATCCCTTCTTCTCATGTTACCCACTTCTCTTTTGGGTTTTGTTTATTAGTTCCTTTCTCCTATTTTTATCTGATTATTTCTTTCCTCCTTAGTCAAGCTGATACTCTCTTCCTTTCCTCCCTTTAGCTACTCCTGTTCAATACTTTAAAAATTTCACTTTTTTAATACTCATTTTCAAAAAGGATTTGTCTCACTCTTTCCACTATCTTTATTTAATTCTGTTACTCTAGACTCTCATTCTCTGATTCAAAGCTCCTTTAATCTCTGTTTGCTCTGTACTCTTCATACAACCAATATTTCCAAGGTATCCATTCTTGGCTCGGCTCTCTTAAGCACTTCCTGCCACAACCTTGTAGGGCTTACTTCATGGATTTCCCTTTTCCATTGTTCCTCATTCTCAGAACAATGCCAATTATTACAGGTGTCACTCTCCTTCCCCCCCAAATCTATTTTACAAATCCTCTTCAACCCCAATCCCACCCTAGACAAGTACTTTTTAGACACCAAATCCTCCAAGCATCCAGCATAAAGTCCTCACCTCCCTTCATCTGTAGGAGAATTTATCAGTGAAATCACCTCCCATCTCCAAAGTAAGGCTTCCCTTTATCCTTTATCCTTCTGACCCCACCCCCAACTTTCATGTACCCTCTTATGTTATATAGCAGTCACACAAAATAAGCATTCATCTATAAGCAGGGTGTCACCAGATTCAGGCCATAACCTCACCCTGTCTCCTTCCTTCTGTACATTTAGAAAGAAGTTTCTTCCTGGTCTTTCTCTTGTTACTCTGTTGCTATCTGCATTTATTTACTCTCTGTTGTTTGAGTATTCGAGAAGCAAAAAAATCTTGTTCTCATAAGAATATTTCAAACATTTCTTTGTTATTGAATGTCCATTTTTTTCTCCAGCATGATTAAGCTCAGATTTGCAGGATAGTGTAATAGATGAATTATAGAGATAAGAGTAAGTTTTAAGAAAAGTTGAAGGTTGTCTTTAAGGTGCTAGCATGGGCACACACTAGGAACTTTGGAGAGAGGATTCTGGAATGCAGGGGGCAGAGGAAGAAGAGTTTTGAAGGTACAAGTGGCACTTTCTGTCCAAGTTGGGAGAGGAAGAGCTGTTTTTGTGGGCTTTTCTACCTCAAACCTTTGGTAGATGAAGGAAAATTTTCAAACCATTTTCCTGAGGTTCCTGTTTATCTGATGAATAGCTTGGAGAAGAATTAGTTATCCCTGCTTGTGTGTGTCAACTTGCCTGGCGATTTTACCTTGAAATCCTGACTCTTGGGCTCTGAGGATTTTCCTCAGGGTTCAGACCCAGTTGGGTAGACTCAGCCATCTTGGGTCCACTCAGCACAATTTGGAGACAACTTTGGGAGAAATAACTGAATCAGTCTGAGAATTATAGTCAGATTTTGAGGACATTCAGCCAGAAATAGGGAGCTGATAGGGAGTGTGAAGACCAGAAGCTTTCATCTTGTGATGAACTTAGTTTTGGTGGGTGTGAATTAAGAAAATTAGAGCTAGAGAAACCCCTTTTCCTAATCCTCACTTCCTAACCTTGATCTACAATAAAATAGATACTGTTTCTCCCTATAACATCGTCTCTAGGGATTTTGTGTGCTACTGGCCCAGTGAGGGAAACCTGCTTTCCTCTCACAGATTGGGAGCTGAGATACCCAGAGACAACAACTGGGTATCTAGGCAGCTCTCTGAGGTGGATTACTCTCATTTAGGGACCTGTTCTTTTTCAATAGGTTGTCCTAGATTGCATCCTGGGATCCAATGCTCTTTGAAATACTTTATTCCACTCCTACCTCCATTTTCAAATGAATGTTCTTTCCTTTGTATGTGAAGATCTTCTTCTGGATGGCTTGCAGAAGTTGTCTCTGAATTGAATTGTTAAATTTAACTACTATGTGTTTTGGAATTTGAAGCCTTGGTCCTGCCCCCCCCCCCCCCCCCCCCCCCCGCCCTGGAGATGATTTGTGAATTCTTTCAATTGGGATTTCATTTTATATGTTCAGAAGTTCTAGGAAGTTTTCTATTACTTCTATTATTTCCTTCATTATTGTGTTAAGGTTTATTCTCATCTATTCTTCTGGGAGACCCATGATCTTTTGATTGTCTCTTCATATCCTATCTTTGAGTTCTATGTTTTGCTTGCCAAGTGAGCATATTTTATTTTCATATTATTGTTTCTAGGCTATCATTCACTTCTGTGTACTTGCATTTTCAATCTATCATTCTTTCTTTTGTTTCTTTGGGAAGATTTGCCATGGCATTCAAGTTTTTATTCTGCTCATTATTTTTGCTGGTTAGGATATAATTGTGCTTTTATAATTTCCATTTCTCATACATTCCATTTTCCCTTTTAAACCACTAAAGAACAGTGTGTTGTGGCTCCATGTTCTCCTAAATTCCACAGGGTCTTCTCTCTGTCTCATAATTGTTAGATCATTTCCTTTCATTTTACAGTATTTATTCAGATGTCTGAATTTATTTACTAGATCTGGAGGTCATATTTCCTTCTGTTGTTAAGTTTTTCCTGTTGATTTATCTATTTATGTTTAATCTTTGAGATTTCTCCATCCTGGAATCATTAGTATTTTTAGTCTTTCTTCCCTTTTCTCCTATTTCCCTTATCACTCACTTCCTGAAACCTTTCCCTCTGACTTTGGTTTCCTTGGGAGTATTTCAAGGCATCTTGACCTCCTCTTGCTTTGGATAATTCATAGTTTACCAGCCTAGGTCTCTGCACCACTTTTTTGAGTGGTCAGAACTAGTTCCAGCTGGATGCTGTTCTTTCCTTCAAGCTTGGTGTAGTGTTACACAACTCTCTACAAGTACAGTGTTCTGTCCTGGTGACTTATCACACTACCTCTATTTTTTGGTTCTCTGGCCTAGCACCAGTGGCTGAGAGCCTGCTTTCCTTGAGCCCGCTTTCCCCAGATCTAAGAGTTCAGAGCTTTACAGTGCTTGTGCTTCTTGGTTGCAGCCTTTGACAAGCTTTTTTACTTTTGAAGGGCTATGGCCAAGCCGCTTGTGCCTGAGCAAATTTATAGCCTGGAATTGGGGTGTCTTTGGCATTGGAAAAGGGGGGGGGGAAGAGTACGGGGAGGGGTTTTGATTTAAACCTCTTGTGTTCTTGAGTCGGGTAGTGCAGCTTAATTGCCAGTAACATAGCAGGTGGGGGAAGGGTGCTGTGTAAGCTCAGTGTCAATTGGGTTTGTTTAAAAAAACAACAGGGTGTCCTGAACCACAGAAATAGCGAAAGTTGCTTTATCTTAGGTATATAATTTCTGTTTTGGAGTGAACTGAGAAGTCATGGGGATTGGAGAAAATGTCATGTAACCCAGAAGTCTAGCACTTGAGCTTCAAAGGAAATTAGGGATATTCTGAGGTAGAAGTGAGGAGGCAATGTATTCCAGGAGGCAAAGACATGGGGATGGATTGTGGGAACAACAGTGTACAGTGTGTGAAGGAGAGTAATGTAGAATAAGATACTGGATTTTAGAGACAAGAGGAAGTCACTAGAGTTTCTTGGAGTGGGGGGATTCATTTCTGGTAATTATGTGGAAGATGGGTCTAGCCCAGTGGTTTTCAAAACCTTTCTAATGCCGTGACCCCGCAATACAGTTCCTCATGTTGCAGTGACCCCAATCCAAAAAATTATTTTGGTGGCTACTTCAAAACTGTAATTTTGCTACAGTTCTGATTCGGAATGTAAATACCTGATATGCATTATGTATTCTCATTGCTACAAATTGAGAGGTTGAGAACCGCTGCTCTAGAGGAAAGAGATCTATCAGAGGCAGGAAGACCAATTAGAATGCTGTTACAACAGACTGGGTGATTGAGAGAAGTGGATGGATATGAGATTACATAAGTAAAAGTGACAAGATTGTGTGATTTCAGATAAGCACTTTTTGTTTTACAGCACATGCCTCAACAATGTAGGTGCCTAATACTCACTGACTGAAGATTCTAGAATACAGTTCTAGATGTGATAAAGTTGAGGACAAAAACAACAAGTCCACATACATGGATATATTACACATATCATACATATCATACATAATGCATTACAGATATATTAGAGAAGTACAGAACAAAGTGCTTTTATGAACACTAAGGGCAAGAAGGTTGTTACCAATGGGGTTGCAAGATAAACTTTGAGGAAAATATCAGAGTTCTACTTCACAGAGGCAGGAAAATAAAGCTATGTTTATAGCCCAGTTTGGCTCAAATGCAAAGGAAGTATGAGATATAGCTAGAGAAGTATGGTGGGATGGGGAAAGAGAAGAGGAAGGAAATAAGCATTTATATAGTCTCTATTATGTGCCAGGCACTGTGTTAAATGCTTAAAAAATTATTTGATCCTCACAAAAATCCCATGAGGTAAATGCTATTATTATCCCTGTTTTATAGCTGAGGAAACTGAGGCCAACAGTATAAAGTGCCTTGCCCAGAGTCACAGTAAGTGTCTGAAGCTGGATTTGAACTCAAGTCTTCATTGTACTACCAAGATGCCCAAAGAGGCAAGAGGAAGCCAACAGAAACTTCTAATCAGGAGAGACATGATAAGATCTATACATATTAGGAAATTAGTCAGTAGCCTTTATGATGGTTTGGAGGGTCAAAGAAAGACTATAGATTGTTGGGAAGTGGTGTGGTGGGCCCAAGACCAAGGTGAGATAAGGAAGCTATTCTTGAGAAATGTTGTGACGGAAGAAAAGAGTGAAAAGGGATGAAGAGCTGAAGAAGACATTGTATTGGAACCTGGGAGACTGGAATAATGATGGTGCCTTAAAGTGATAGGGAAGTTCAGAAGAGGAGAGAGTTTGGATTCTGTTTTGGAAATGTTGAATTTGAGAAGCCTATGGTGTATCCAGTTCAGGACATGCATTTGGTGATGTGGGATTGGAGTTCTAAAGAGAGAAACTTGGCTTGGGCAGAACAGTTAAGTTTTAATTCTAAATGCTTAATCAGTTCTGTTAAAATTCAAAATAATTAGCAGTCTTCCTATTTTTTTTTTAAAGTTACTTCAAAATATCCAGGAATTAGAAAGACCTTATAGGTGAGTCCAACCCACATCTGACCAAAAATTTCCTATGAACTGTAAACCTCAAAATTCCTTAGACTTATAAATGTTGGAAATTTCACCATTGGGATATTTCATACTTGGAAAATTTCTTACTGATAGTCTATTGGAATGGGAACTCCATTGGCATGGGAGGTTCCTTCTCTTCCCTTCTTAAGATTACTTTAGGACAGAAACCCTTTGCTGAACAATGGAAAGGACTTTGACCTATGCTTGAGCATAGAACAGGAATTTCTTTGAGTCTTGATTGATTTTAGAATTGATACAATGGAGATACTCCACCCTATTCAGTCCTAATAGGATTGAGTAAGGGCTGCAGCCTAGATCAAAATTTAATTATTCCAATCTCTACCATACTCAAGTTAACAGGATTTAGAAAGGGCTGGAACAAAGGAGTAAAGATTTAATCATTTGAAAAATATGACCTTCAACAGACATGTGCAAAAGCCAGAAACCTCTGGGCAGTCCTGGGTTAAGCGAGAGCCTCCATTGACAGGGAAATTGATGAAGAGTGATTGGTAGATGTGAGGACTGAGGGGAGGCAACTTGGAGGGTGTCCTTAAAGATAGGAGGGTCTGGAGACTCGGGGGAGGAGGATTGAGTTTTTGGTCGGTGTGGTTCCTGGGCTCTGAGGAAGCTTGCTCTGAAGGAAGCTGAAGGTGGGGGCCTCTGAGACTGTTTCTCCATTTTGGACACGTGAGTGAAAGGGACTGATCTCTTTTCTTTGCCCCAGCTATCTAAGGGCTTGGGCCTTTGGCCCAGCCTAAACAGAAGGGGTATTTAAGCCCTATTCCCTTCTCTCCCCTTTCTCTCTCTATATATATCTCTAATTCCTTTCTTGCTCCTATTGTAATTAAACTCCAAAAAAGGCTGACGGCTGACTTGAGTTTTTCATTTAGGAATTACATAGCTGATTCCTTGGCGACCTTAAATTAATATATATCAGTCTTTTAAAGTGATTCCCTTGTAACAGAACACTGGCAGTTGAAAGAGGAAACAAAGGTTCTAGCTTTAAAGCATTTAGACTTATTAAGCAATGCACACCAAGTGCCTAACAAATTGGGACCAGGCCCCTTCCTCAACTTAAGGTGGATCCTAAACACAGGAGAAGACAGACTTTTATACATTAATAACAATTAACCAAGTAAGAAAAAACTGAATAAAAATAAAACCATTAATTAACCAGGAGAAAATATAATCTGATTTCTAATTGGAGGAATGATTAGGGACCTTCCAATTTGGGGTGGGAGTAGAGAGTAGACAAGTAAGATTTCTTGAAATGAGAAAAGAGATAATTCTACTCCCCTCAATCAAAGAAACATGGAAACAACAACAGCATATCAGTACAGGGCCAGTTTTAAAATAAGACATATAGGTTGCCTGAGATATATAGTTGTGGGAAAATTTGTTGCATTGATCTTTAGTTCTAACTGGGTTTCTGATCAGCATAACCAGATTCTTGGTTAAGGGTCTCTAAAGCAGCAGGGAGATGGGGTCCAGTTTCCCAGCCATGAAGAGCTAGGTTCAAACAATGCAATAAGTTTTCTCCCAATTCCTACAATTGAACAATCTTCTCACAAGACACAATTTGGACTAGAATCATAATTATAATAGAAAGGGAACTGAGCTAGTTCTAGAATTGAGTCACAAGAAGGAGTCAGTGTGGTTCACTCAATCCCCCAATTTCCTCAATATCCCGAACATAAGGTTGTCTGTCTGAAAACAGTAATAGCTACAATTTATACTGTTCAGTCATGACCTCATCTGGGGTTTTCTTAGCAAAGATCTGGAGTGGTTTGCCATTTCCTTCTCCAGCTCATTTTATGGATGAGGAAAAAATAAGCAAGCAGGGTTAAGTGACTTGCCCAAGGTCACAGAGTTAGTTAAGTATAATATTTGAGGACAGGCTTGAACTTGGGAAGATGAATCTTCCTGACTGCAGGCCTAGCAATCTATCCAACTAGCTACCAGCATTTACAAATGATCCTCACAATAAACTTGTGAAGAAGACACTATTATTATCTCCATTTTGCAGATAAGGAAACGGAAGCTAAGAGGGTCAGTGACTTGCTCAGGATCACACCTCTATGTAAGTGTCTGAGATAGAATTTAAGCCCAGGTTTTCCAGTTTCTGCACTTTATCTACCGTGTCACCGACCTTCCTTCTCTGATGGAAGACCTTCACTGAATGGTGGTCATTACCTTCTGAGGAAACCTACTTTTGAAAAGTTCTAATTGGTAGGAAAATTGTACCTTACATCAAACAACTATGCTTCTCTAATTCTGACCAACTGCTTTAGAGGGTCAAAATCAAATTACTAGGGCAAGTTCCAATTCCATCAAATCCTAGAGACATTGATCAAGTAAATTTGAGCTCCTGGCCTCAGTAGCTTCAGGTCATACTGCTTATTACGCTCTCTTTTGCTAGTCTTCCTATGTTTTCTATGCTTGTTTCTCTCTTTGGTACCAAGTTTTCAAACTTGAAAAAAAATTACTTTTTCCTTCCTTTTTGGTTTAAAAGTCCTCTTGATTGGATTCTCAAGACTCCAGGTCAATATATTTTAAATCTAATCTTTGTTATGACTGCTTAGCAATAACCTCTGTTGGGTATACTCAATACTGTGCCAATAGCCTATATTAGATACTAAGATCCTCGGATAACACCTTTTGAGTCATTTCCCAAACCCTCTTATCTCTTCTGAATCTCCAATGCTCAATAAAAAATTGTAATGAAACTTTTTATTCTATGACTTATATTTTACTGTCCTTAGGCTGAATTACAATTGACATCCTAAGTTCTTTTAGTCATATGTAATATTTATTGCCTCTCAGCAAAGACCGGTATGCCACAATCATCAGCGCATATGTCTCAACACTGACCAGCACAGAGGAGACCATTGAGCAGTTCTACTCTGACCTGAGTGCCGTCCTGCACTCAGTGGCCACAAATGACAAGCTGATACTACTGGGAGACTTCAACGCCCGCGTTGGCCAGGACCATGAAAGATGGAAAGGAGTGCTCGGCAAACACGGCATGGGCAAAATGAACAACAATGGCCTACTGCTACTCAGCAAATGCTCAGAGTTCGAATTCACCATCATGAACACTGTGTTCGGAATGGCAAACAAATATAAAACAACGTGGATGCACCCAAGATCAAAACAGTAGCATCTCATTGACTACATCATTGTACGCTGGCGAGACATCCAGGATGTAAAGATCACCAGAGCCATGAGAGGAGCTGAATGCTGGGCAGACCACCAATTGGTTAAAGCGACTCTTCAAATGCACATTGCGCCTCGCCATCCAAAACAAGCCCAGACAGTTCGCACATTTTACAATGTGAGTCGTCTTAGAGATCCATCTTATTTGCAAACATTCCAGTCCTGCCTGGACAACAAGCTGTCTGCCAAGGGACCACTCACTGGAAGCTCAACCGAGAAATGGAACCAGTTCAGAGACGCAATGAAGGAAACATCAAAGGCAGTCCTAGGCCCAAAATAACGCAACCACCAGGACTGGCTCGTCGAGAACAACACTGCTATTGAAGACCTATTGAGCAAGAAGAACAAAGCCTTTATGGAGTGGCAAAATAACCCAAACTCTGCTCCTAAAAAGGACAGATTCAAGTCTCTTCAAGCCACGGCGCAGTGTGAGATCAGGAAGATGCAAGACCGATGGTGGGAAAAAAAGGCAGAAGAAATCCAGCGGTTTGCTGATATGAAAAACTACAAACAATTTTTCAGTGCCCTCAAGACTGTCTATGGGCCATCAAAACCCACCACTACTCCCTTGCTATCCTCTGACGATGATACTCTCATAAAAGATAAAAAAGGCATCAGCAACAGGTGGAAAGAACACTTCAATCAGCTTCTCAACCGACCCTCTCCAGTCGACCAAAGTGCCCTTGACCAGATCCCCCAAAACCGCTCCATTGAACAACTTGATGTCCCTCCTTCAATAGAGGAAGTCCAAAAAGCCATTAAACAAATGAGTGCAGGCAAGGCACCCGGTAAAGACGGGATCCCAACCGAGGTGTACAAGGCCTTAAATGGAAAGGTGCTCCAGGCATTCCACATAGTACTGACCAGCATATGGGAAGAGGAAGACATGGCCCCAGAATGATGCCTCCATCGTAGCCCTATACAAGAACAAAGGCTCACGAGCAGCCTGTGACAACTACAGAGGCCTCTCACTACTTTCCACTGCCGGAAAGATCCTCGCCCGTGTTATACTCAACAGACTCCTGTCATCTGTTTCAGAGCAGAACCTGCCTGAATCACAATGTGGCTTCCGACCAGATCGCAGCACCATCGACATGGTCTTCATGGTGAGGCAAATGCAGGAAAAATGCCTTGAGCAGAACCTGAGCCTCTACATTGTCTTCATAGACCCAACAAAGGCGTTCGACACAGTGAACAGAGATGCATTGTGGGTGATCCTCAGCAAGCTCAGTTGCCCAGCAAAATTTGTCAAACTGATCCAGCTCTTTCATGTCGACATGACAGGGGAAGTCCTATCTGGTGGAGAGACTTCAGATCGCTTCAACATCTCCAATGGCGTGAAACAAGGCTGTGTCCTCGATCCGGTGCTATTCAACCTATTTTTCACCCAAGTATTACGACATGCTGTGATGGATCTAGACCTGGGCGTCTACATCAAATACAGACTGGATGGCTCATTATTCAACCTTCGCCGCCTGACTGTAAAAACAAAGACAACAGAGAGACTCATCCTGGAAGCTCTCTTTGCAGATGACTGTGCTCTCATGACCCACCAAGAAAATAATCTCCAAACCGTTGTGGACAGGTTTCAGCCTCAGCAAAACAGAGGTGCTGTTCCAACCTGCACCAGGGAGGCCAACGAACCAGCCGTGCATTACAATCGACGGCACGCAGCTTTCTAACGTCAACACTTTCAAATACCTGGGCAGCACCATGGCCAATGACGGGTCCCTAGACCACGAGATTAATGCCAGGATCCAAAAGGCCAGCCAGGCACTTGTGCGGCTGCAAAGTCCTCCAACACAGCGGTGTAAGCACTGTGACGAAGCTCAAAGTGTATAACGCAGTGGTCCTCAGCTTGCTCCTGTACGGTTGTGAGACATGGACACTGTACCGGAAGCACATGAAGCAGCTGGAGCAATTCCACCAACGCTCCCTCCGGTCAATCATGAGGATCCGATGGCAGGACCGAATCACCAACCAGGAAGTCCTCGACAGAGCCAACTCCACCAGCATCGAAGTCATGGTCCTCAAAACCCAGCTACGATGGTCTAGACACGTCATCTGCATGGACTCACAGCGAATACCAAGACAGGTATTCTATGGTGAACTGTCAGCTGGACTCAGGAAACAAGGTCGACCAAAGAAAAGATTCAAGGATCAGCTAAAGTCAAACTTGAAGTGGGCTGGCATTACACCAAAGCAACTAGAACTCGCTGCCTCTGACAGAAGCAGCTGGAGAACCCACATTCACCAGGCCGCCACCACCTTTGAAGATGAGCGACATCGACATCTCGCCGCTGCACATGAACGCCAACACCAGACTGTAACCGCACCTCCCGTAACAACTGGCGTCCCAGGCCCCATGTGCCACAGACTCTGCGCCTCAGCCTTTGGACTCCAAAGCCACATGAGGGTACACCGTAGATGAAACTGCACAAAGACAATAGTCATTCTCGATCACTGAGAGACTACCACTATACTATAATATTTAATTTTTTTTTAACTTACCTAGAATCTTAGAATCAATAGGAAATGGGGTTAAGTGACTTGTCAAGGTCACACAGCTAGGAAGTATCTGGGGCCAGTTTTGAACCCAGGACCTCCTATCTCTAGCCTGGCTTTCAATCCACCGAGCCACCTAGCTGCTCTTTGTAATGTTTTAATAGCAAAAGTTGACTTCTATATGCTTCAGAAGTACTAATGTCATACCTGCTATTTATCAACAACATTCATTAACTTTTGGAGACAAAATTAGCCAAGTTTCTGTTTTCACTATTTAAATGATATCCAAATAACTGAGATAATGTTTGCTTTCCCAAATAAATTTTACAAAGAAGTCATACTTGTCATTCATATATCATCAGAGGTTCTATTTATCTCACTGTTTAAATTTCTGTCACATGAAGTTTTCTAAGCGTAAATAAAATTCAACATCAGCTTATATGGAACTATCTAAATATTAAAATCAACAATCCAACTGAAAGCTATCCTGCAATCATGGATTTAAAAATGCTATGGAATGCATATATATCAGAAAAACAATTTATGTTCTGTACAGAATCAATGCTGAATGTTGTATGAGACAGATCAATTTTGCACAATCAGGGAACACTAATATAAGCATTTCGTTTTAGTCAATGAAGGTTAGAAAGGGGCTGAGCACTGAAGAAAAACTGACTGAAAGGAATCAATACTAATTATATATTTATAACATCACTGCCAGCCCACCAATAATACTTTCTGAGAAGCCAAGGTTTCAGGCTTTTGTCTTGGAAAGAGAACAATTTTTAAAATGGCAATATTATGGCCATTCTTTTCTAACTTGTACAAGATTGCATGTTTCTGTTTCAGTGTTTGCTAACTGTGTGGCAGGTTGTGCTGTGTAGCATGAAACATTATTTTGCTGGGTTTTTTTCTGCCATTAAAAACACTTTAAAAGTTTTTTTTCTGCATTGAGGCAATTCCACTAAGAATAAGTGAAGACAAGAAAGGAAGGCAACAGCTTCAGAGGAGCAATGCCTGAGGGCAACATGTGATGAGGAAGAAACAGAAAGCAGGGAGACTCCATGTCAGTTTGCATAAGGTATAAGGCACCAAATGGACAAAGTGATAAACTGCAGAGAGTCTAAGGGAAGGTGACTTGGAGGGAAAGGGAGTCTAGAAACCATGCCATTTGTAGGACATTTCAAAGAATGGAAGATAGTTAAGAAAAGATACATTTTAGAGGAGAAATGACAGCTATGTTTAAATGTCTGAAAGGATATCTTATGGAAGAGACAGCAAAACTTGTTTGTTGTTGCTATGAATGTCAGAATTAGAGCAAATAGGAAGGAATTATAAGGAGGCAAAAGGTTTGTTGCTCAACATAAGAACTAATGTCCTCACAAATAATTGTTCTGAATTGGAAAGGGTGGCATCTATTAAGATGCAAAGTATATTAATACTAAAGTTTTTGTTTTTTAAAAAAGTATTCACTCAGAGGCTAACTTGAGAAAACCTGTCAGGGACATCATAATTCCTAGATGGATGGAAAGTTGAATTTGATGGTCTGTAAGGTGCCCTTCCAACTTCTACATTTTATGACACTAGAAGCATGATGTTAATAAATTTATATTCCATCATTATGGTCTTGTCTGTTAGTAGGGTAGGAGAGAGAACTAATCAAAAACAATTTTGCTACTACTCATTCAGTCCATAATGACTGTCTCATTGTTCTTAGTCCCTATTCCAATCTTCTAATAATCATTTCATAGTGTTTAATATAAAACAGATGTGAATAATTCTGAGTTGGTGATATAGTTCCAATTTTAATAGTTTATACAGTCATCTAATAATGCTGACTGCTCCTTTTGGGCAGTAAGGTGGTTCAGAACAGGAATATGACATACCAATATATCTGATATACACAGTTTCTATTCCTATCAACCTAAAAAGATAGGCCTTGGATGACCAAAGACTGGGTAAATCTAAATGGCACCATTCTCCAAGGCTTTTCTTCTAATAGCCAAAGATGAGTGAAGGAAGTAACTAAAGACACAGGCCTCTGAATCAATGAACATTATCTGGCTGGTCTCCTTTTTTATTAAGTTAAACTACTGAACATTGTTTTTATGTATTTAGTTTTCTAAAGGAAATATAGAGACAAATGAAAGGAAACTGCTGTTAAAGAACAGGATTTTAGCACTAAAAAGGACCCTAGGGATCATCTCAATTCAACCTAATTACTCAAGATTATAATGAACCCGATCTCTGGCAACAAGGAACTTCTGAGAACAACTTACACTGTGTCTCCAAAGCACTTTAGAGTTGATGAAGTCCTTTCATCAAGACAACCCAGTGAGGTGGGTGGGATTAGAATTATTCATCTTTTACCAATAACAAACTAATACTGGGGAGTTAAATAAGCTTATAGGTCTGGGGCAAAAGATGCACTGGGGTTTCCAGGGCTGGCATTAATTTACAATATCACAGTACTTTGAGGTCATTCCTCACATTATTTCTAAGTCTAATAACTAATTTCTAATTGTAATGAGTGCTGGAGGCTAATAAGACAGCAAGGCAATGATTCTAAGAATTGTTAAAGAAATGAAGTTATCTCAGATCACTTTCCTAAAATTCATTGAAAAGTAAAATCAGGGGAAATAGACTATAAAAAAGGGCCAATATAGCACTAAGTATTTAAGATTTAACAAATAAAATAAGGACATCTTATTATTAATACAGCAGTTTCTAATATCACATATCTCATTACAAATGTGAAATATGCAAGTTTCTATACTGCAGGCAATTCTGATTATAGTTCAAGTCAAAAAGAATTTATTAAAAAAAAAAAGAAAAAAGCCTATTATGTGTTAGGCATGCAAAGACAAAAGGCAAGTTTCTGCCTTCTAGGAACTTATAGTCTTGTGAGGAAAACATGATGCAGATAAGTAAATACAAAATACCAAGTAACTTTGTTGGGAGGTGGGAATAGTTAGGAAGACCAACTGGAGCCCATAAGTCAAGAGTCTTTGTGGAAGGTGGTATTTGAAGGGAGATCTGAAAGGAGCTAGGGATTTCAAGAGGTAGAGGTGAGATGGTAAGAGCATTCCAGGTACAAGGGGCAGCCTGGACAAAGGCATGAGGTAAGAGTTGGAGTGTCATGGAATAGGAATAGCAAAGAGTTTGGCTAGAATTTAGAATATGTGTAATAACTCTGGAAAGACAGGTTGGGGTCAGGCAAAAAGGGCATAACATGACAGATAAGGGAGGAATTTGCATTTAATCCTAGGGTAGAGGTGTGTGTGTGTGTGTGTGTGTGTGTGTGTGTGTGTGTGTGTGTTCAATTAACTTGTTTAAAAATGTTTTTGATAACTAGTTCAAAATAATTGGTTTCCTTTGTAATATTACATATTTGAAGTATGGCTGATAAAGCACTGGGCTGGGTAAGGAAGACTTGAATTCAAATGTGGCCTCAGAAACATGTTACTTGTATGACCCCAGGCAAATTGCTTCATCTCCATTTTCTTTCAGTTTCTTCAACTGTAAAATGGTACCTATCTTTCAGGGTTGTTGTGAGAATCAAATGAGGTAATATTTGTAAAAGGAGAACCTGACACAGGGTAGGCACTAAAATAAAGACTTATTCCCACCCCTTTCTCCACTTCTCTTCTATTCTCTCTCTCTCTCTCTCTCTCTCTCTCTCTCTCTCTCTCTCTCTCTCTCTCTCTCTCTCTCTCTCTCTCTCTCTCTCTCTCTCTCTCTCTCTCTCTCTCTCCCTCCCTCCCTCCTTCGGTCCCTCCCTCCCATCTTAGACTCAATACTGTGTTTTGGTTCCAAGGCAGAAGAGGGATAAGGGCTAGGCAATAGGGGTTAAGTGACTTGCCCAGGGTCACACAGCTGGGAAGTGTCTGAGGCCAGATTTGAATCCAGAAGCTCCCATCCCTAGGCCTGGCTCTCAATCCACTGAACTACCCAGCTGCCTCCTATTTCTTTCTCTTAAATTTTTTTTATTTTAAAGTATTTTTTCCATGCTTACATGAATCATTTTCTTTCTCTCCCCTCTCCCAGAGCCAACAAGAAATTCTACAGAGTTTCTACTATACATTTAAAAACGTTCTGATGGAGGTGTCCATGGCACCAAAAAGATGAAGAATTTCACCTAGAGGCAATACAGAGCAATAGTAGGATTTTGACTAGGAAGTGACAGGGTCAGTTCTGAGCATTTGGAGAGAATAATTTGGCAGCTATGTAGAGAATAGATTGTAGAGTGGATGTCCGGATACAAAAACATCAATTGCTGCAATGGTCCAGCAAAGAGGGGATGAGAGTTCGAATTACGATGGTAATCACATGAGTACAAGTAGACACTGATAATGTTATGAAGGTCAGATTGATTAGAATTGACAGTTGATTAGATATGGGCAGTGAATGAGAGTAAAGAGTCAAGAATAATGCCTTGATTTTGAGCTTGAATGACTAGTAGAATGTTGTCCTTAACCCAAAGTTAAGTAAATGCTGCCTCTGATAACTGTGACCCTGGGAGCAATATTTAAATTCTTTTTCATTCTTTCTGCTTCAGTTCCTTATCTGTATAATATAGATAATTCTATTTACATTATAGTCATCTGGACTATAGTTACTGGGAAAAATGCTTGGTAAATCACTGAGCACTACTAAAATATGAGTAATAATTTTTTTATTACAGTGATAAAGCTAGGCTACAGGAGTTGAATAAGAAAAATCTTTACAAGTTGGCATTTTCCTGACAAGCAGCCACCGTCTATCTATATGCTCATTAATCTGTATAACATGCTCTACAAAACTCTCTTAACTGGTTATCTGGAGGTCACAAAACTATAGGCATTTCCTTTCTCAGCATTTATATATAAACTTTAACTTTCTCAAAAGATCTTAGGACTTAGAGCTGGAAGGGATTTTAAAGATCATTCAGTTCAATTCCTTCAGCTTATAGACTGAGGCCTAGAAACTTGTCCAAGGTCACACATTAAGTAAATAGAAGTGAAATTCAAACCCAGGTTTTCTGAATCTATATCCAGTATTCTTCTTATTGTGAATTTCTAATATAAACAGGGAAATAAAATTCCTACTGCTAATGAACTAAAATGAAAATTACTGCATACACAGAACAAAATCTGACCACTGAAATAGGACAAGAAATGCTATAACACCCTTTGCTCATCACAAATGGAAAAAGGGAAAGAAAAAACACAGATTAGGCACTCTTTCTTCTGTCAAAATTACTTTATGGTAGTCTCTAGTTTATTAGTAAGTCTTCGGCTGATTTCCTCCCTCATCTCCCCAGCTTAACTTCTAGGATAGGCCCACTGCAGATATGAAATTTCAGAATTCACAGTTTGGCAACTTAAAAAACTGAACTCTGTAGGGGGTTAAAATAAATAGAGTAAGAGATTTTTCTTGGAACATGTAAAATCTAAGGCTCCAGGAATACACAAAAAACAAACACAAAAACCACATGCAGACTTGTGCCTGTTTCTATTACAAAAATAGTCTCCACATATACTGCTGAGCTGTGCTTACTCAAGGACCCAGCAGAGCAAGCACTTTTTCCTGGTTATTCCATCCCCAATGTAAAGACCACTTCTGCTTTCTAGCATATTCTTATTTAGAAGGTAAAAAATGGTTTTATAGGTAAAAAAAGGAATTAATCACCTTTAGAACCCTGTCCTACAAGAGGTGGTTTAGGGAATAAAATTAAATGCTATCCTAAATTATTATCTCAAACAGTCCAGATACCATTCAATTCAGAGCAAGATGTACAGACACAAAGTGGATATTGTAGGTTGGTATGTTACTAAAGGGATTACAGAAAAGGCATCAAATATTCTTGAAAGGATAGCACTAATACCACTTACTATTTTGAGTAAAATGGAGTTTGAACTTACCTAATATTTCTCTACCATTTAAAGGTATACAAAATATTTTCTTTAAAACAATCTCAGATAAAGAATGCATTATCTTTATTTGGAAGATGGACAACTAAGAGGTTTATAGAGATCAAGCAATTTGTCCATGGCCACTTAACTAGTAAATGGCAGAGCTAGGATACAAATCCAAACATGACTCCTAGTTCAACCCTCTATCTGCTATATCAAGAAAGTTTACTTCAAGTATTTTTACTCCTTCCCCAAAAAGTACAAAGATACATAATTTTGTGGGAATAAAAGACATGTATAATATCATAAAATTTGGGGGTAATAAACCTGAAAAAATAATTTTTAATAAATAATGCTTAATTATAAAAGGAAAAAGAGCTCAGCTGGTAATGTACTAAAAGTAGGGGATAAAAGACAAGATAGTCCCAATATTGAAGTTAGAAACAGAATTTTCTTTTTTTTTTTTAATATATTTTATTTGATCATTTCCAAGCATTATTCGTTAAAGACATAGATAATTTTCTTTTCCTCCCCCCCCCCACCCCCCATAGCCAACGCGTAAGTCAAATCAAGATGTTTTCTTGATTTGAACCCATTGCTTTGTTGATAGTATTTGCATTAGAGTGTTCATTTAGAGTCCATCCTCTGTCATGTCCCCTCAACCTCTGTATTCAGGCAGTTGCTTTTTCTCGGCGTTTCCACTCCCATAGTTTATCCTTTCCTTATGAATGGTGTTTTTTTCTCCTGGATCCCTGCAAGTTGTTCAGGGACATTACACCGCCACTAATGGAGAAGTCCATTACGTTCGATTAGAATTTTCTAACTAGTTAAAGATTTTCCAAATGGAGAATCTCTGTGGATATTGAACTTATTTGTTAAAAAAATATATTTTTACAAATAAGTTCAATATATTTTAACAAATAACATACATGAAAACTCAACACTTTCAAATTAGTTTGTAAGAATAGCTGATTGGTATCAGAGAAGATGAGAATTTACTAGCTAGATTTTTGCAAAAACCTTTGCATAACTGATGGATGGGATTGAATTAGGAACATAATTGAGAAATATTACTAGATTCAGAGGAAGGTTTTAGTAGTGGCTCCTTGATTATTTATGGAGACATGCGCAAGAACTGCATTGAGAAGGAAGGTATGAGTTGGCTGTGACCTACACCTGTGAGAGTTATAAACCTAACAAGGAGATTACAGACTCATATAAGAACCCTTCCCTCCCACTGAAAGGGAAGTGCTTTTTAAACTTCAAGGCATTGTATAAATGGGTTATGATAATAAGGTGAGAGATAATGTAGTAGTAGAGGAAGGCTAGTCCTAGAATCAAGACCTGAGTTCAAGTCACTTTAATCTTTCAATGCAGCCAGACAGCCATTAAAGTTATCTATAAATGTTCCTGCTTCTCCTCCTCCTCCTCTTCCTCCTCATTTATGTAAGAATAAGGCAATGTCCCAGAGGATCACAGATTAGAGATGGAAGGGAACTTAAGGGTTAACCCCTTCACTTGATAAGTCAAGTAACTGAGACAAAGAGAAGTTATAAATCTATCTAAAAGTACAAGCTATAGACGATAACTTGCATTGGTGAAGGGGAGTTTCCAACTTGGGAGTTCTTCACACAGTTGAAATCACAAGTCTGTTGGTCACTCCCTCCGGAAAAAAAATCATGAATGATCTTAGTTCATAAATAAGCATCAATGATTATGTGTTTGCAAACTGGCTTTCAGATGAGTCTCTTCAGTTTAGGGGTACACATGTAAGGTTAACAAATACAACCATAAAATTATTTCTACATGATTTTTTTGGTCATATTGACATTAACTTACTGTGTGGTTATATCAGCTTTGGTACACCATGTCAGAATCCTAGGTGCGTGCCCTCCACCACTCTGACTGGGGGGGTGCAAAACAAGGAACTCCTCCCCAAAGCCTTCATTTAAAGACATCTCCCAAGGCAGTCTTCTTTTCTTTTCCCCAACAGTTTGTACTCCTTAGTCTGGACTTCACCATGTCATGTGTACCATGTACAATCTTTCCTTTTGAAGGATGCCTCTCTCTATTAGACTGTAAGCTCCTCATGGGTAGGGGACCTATCTTTTTTTTAAATTTGCATCCTTAGTGCTTAGCATATTGTAGGTGCTTAATGTTTATTGACTTCAGACACATCACTTTCCTGTGATTCACATCAGTAAAATATGAAAATAAAATCCCTCCTAACTCTTCATTTTATGAATGACTACTTTATGACACGTGTTCCCAATATGGGCTTTTACATTTGCCTCCAGCAATTTAAAACATGAATCTTTTTTAATTACCTACCATATCAGTAAAATAATTTTGAGCAAAAACTCTCAATTTACATATATTTGTTAATATTTATGATATGATTTTAAGTTCATTTTATTTTAATACTTGGCTTTAGTGTCTGCCATAGCTAACAAACACTTCATTTATAAAGATACACAGATCCAAAGTAAAGAAGTATATTGTTAGCTACCCTTCCTCAATTATGATCCTAATTTAATCCCATCCATCTCAATTATGCAGGTCTTTGTAAAAATCTAGTTAGTAAACTCCTATCTTCCCTGAAATCAACCAATTATTTTTACAAATTAATCTAAAAGTGTTACATTTTCATGTATATATAATTAATACACACACGCATATATATAAATAAATAGGTTCAATATCTACAGAAACTTTCAGTTTGGAAGATCTTTAGTTAGAAAATTGTATTTCTAAGTTTAATTTATACATACATGAGTGTTTTTATACATGACATCATTTTAGGCAACAAATCACATCAGTTATGAAGACATTTCCATTTTGAAAATGCTCTTGCCATAATACAACTTTCCTTAGAAAAATTGCTTGTTACATTCAGAGAGTGAAAACACCGAAGGAAAACAACTGCTTGAATACATGGATCGAAGGGATATGGTTGGGAATGTAGACTCTAAAATGAACATCCTAGTGCAAACATCAACAACATGGAAATAGATTCTGATCAAGGACACAAGTAATATCCAATGAAATTGCGTATGGGCTGCGGGAAGGGTGGGTGGAGAGGAAGGAGGGAAATAATGTGATTATTGTAAGCAAGGAATAATGTTCCAAACTGACTAAATAAACTAATTCAAATGAAAAAAAAAAAGAAAAATTACTTGTTTTTCACTTTTGGTTAAAATGTTATCATTGTCTAATGTCCATGATACACAAGGAACTAATAAAAAATGTTTCATCATTCCCTAATGGATATGAATAGTTCTCAAAAAGCTCCAAATCCCTAATAATAAAAGGAATGCAAATCAAAACAATTCTTGGATTTTTAAGTTGGATTATACTCAAAAACTGTGAAACAATCCAATAACTGTATAAAGCAATCTAGAATTATAATAGGTCAATAACTAAAATGTTCATGAGTGGTGGTGGATCAGTGGATGAAGTCCTGGGTCAAGAGTTAGGAAAACCTGAGTTCAAATCCAGCCACAAACATTTTATAGCTATGTGACCTTGGGTAAGTCACTTAGGTTCTGATTGCTTCATAAAGGGATTCAGTGGAGAAGAAAATGACAAACGACTAAGTATCTTGGCCAAGAAACCCTATGGATAGGTATGGTCTATGGGGTCATAAAACACAATTGAACAATAACAACAAACATTCATATCCTTTGATGTGAGAACCTCAGCATGAGGCATATACCCAAAAGAGATCAAAGAGAGAAAGGACCAAGAATCACTAAAAGATGGACATCAGCATTTTTTGTAGAAGTTCCAAATGAAGCTTCTATAGAAAAAAAATGATTATCCAATTGGTGAATGGTTAGATAGATGGAGGTCATGAACAGGAAGGAATATTATTCTATTACAAAATGCTTTGCCTCTATGAGGGTGACCTCCACCTTGAAGAATCAACTCAATGACTAGCAAGTATTTGCTAAGTACTGTTGTATCAGAAATCTCTGCCATGCCAGATACTGTACTTTCTTCTCAGCTCACTCTCCTACTGGGTCCATCACCACATTCATCTTAATCCACACAAGTGTTGCTTCCACTCCTTTTGTTCTCCTCCTTATATGCATCATTTTGTTTACTTGTTTATTTGTATCCCTAAAACTTGGCACATAGCAAGAGCTTAATAGAAGTTCACTCTTTCTCACCTTAAGAAAGAATGAAGATAAAGAATTTGAGGACACAGGAAGATTTATATGACTTACTTGGATTGAAGCAAAATAAAACACAATTTAAAAAATAAAACATAAAGAGCAATACCAGAATCAAAATTGATTGCTCAGTCAATAAACATTAAGAGCCTATTATGTGTGAAGTCCTGTGCTAAGCACTAGGGATACAAAGACAAACTGTCTCAAGGAACCCACAGTCTGAGCTAACATAGAAACAACTATATATAAAAAAGACTTCTATAAGGTTAATTAGATAATCAATGGGGTTAGGGGGTGGAAAGGGGTGTTCCTTCTTGCAGAAAGTGGGATTCTAGTGGCTCTCTATTACCTCCTGGCTCAAAATGAAAATATCAGTTGGCTTACAAAGCCCCTCATAACCCCATCCATCCCCACCACCTTATATATATGCTCTGATCCACTGCCATTGGCCTACTTACCATTTCTTGGATGGGAGAATCCCTCTCCTCTTTTTGGGTATTTTCATTGGTTGACCCAGTGTCAGACTGGAGAGAGTTAAGAATAACATGGAGGCCTCAACTGGAGATGGCCTCCACAAAGGGAGAAGAGGTATGGGAAATATTTAGTGGATATGTACTGATCAAGAGAGGGTTTTCTAAGGATAAGGGAAATTTGTGTAGAAAGAGAAATTGAAGCTAAGTGAGAGAGTGGGGATTTTGAAGCAGACAAGGTAAGAGGAGGTAATGGTGAATGGTCTAATTTTTTTTAGTGAAACATGAAACAAGGTTTTCAGTTGAGAGGATGGAAGGAAAGCAAGACATATGTGAGATTTGAAGAGATGAAAAGGTTTGGAAAAGCTATTGTAGAGTGGAAGGGTGAGTCAATTAGGGAGTATGACAGGATTACTTGACTTATGTAATGACCAAATTTGGTCCTAAAAAAGAGATGAGAAGGTACTTTTCTCTCTTCTTTGCAGATGTGAGTGACAATTGTTGTGGAACATGGCATATACTGTTAAGACTCAAGGAGTTAGCAGTATTCCTTAATTACTTCTTCAGTTGCTCTTCTTTGTTATAAGGAATGGCTTTCTGGATGTAGGAAGAGAATGTTTATGGGGAAATGAAGGTGATCTAAAAAACTGAAGATCAGTAAATGCTTTTAAAAATGTCATCTTGACATGACAGATAAGCATGTTTATTTAAAAAAATACCAAGAGCTACTTGTCATGATTAAAAGATCATTAAGCTAGTTTTTGTAAAAGAAAAATGTATGACATCTTTACATTCTACAACTTTTGAAATCATTTTTGTAGGACAGAGCCAGAAGATTTTAGCGTGAAGAAAATGTCTGCATATATAATTTTTGGGGAGTAAAAGGTTTCAGAGATATTTTTGTAAATTTGTTATGGTAACACTTGCCAAATGAATTACTTTGTGGAGAAATATTTGCCTTTATTCCAATATGTGCTTCAGACGAGAACTCTGCAAATGTTTTTGCAGTGTACTGCATATCTTTTCTCAAACATATATTTTCCCACTAGCTTGTTTCATGATTTCAGGGATTGAGCTGTTAGTAGATACAGAAAGGTGAATCTCTTAATTCTCAAATACAAAAAAAAATAGATTTATGACCTACTTGATTTGGAAGTTCCAAAGACCAAAAAGTCACTCCATTTAATGAGTGCTGACTATGTGCCAAGTAGTGAATCAGGCAATAGGGATATAAAGACAAGAATGAAACAGGTTCCTTGATGAGCATGGATCATCATTTTGGGTTTGTTTTATTTTGGCCTTGTAACCTTACTGTCTAACCCACTGATTACCACTTTAGAGGTTCTAAATACTTGCTGAGTGAAACCTCTACTTCCTGAATATGTTTTTGGACATGATTATTGTGGGAATTTATTTTCCTTGACCATGCATTATTTGTTACAAGGGTGGGGGTGGGGAGATTGAGTAAGGGATGAAAGAGATAAATAAATGCTTGTTAAGTGGAAAAAAACAACAACTTTAAGACATCAATTGTTATTGGCACTACTATGTTGGTGGTGTGTTTTAAATAGAAGTTTTTCATTTGTATGTCAAAAAATTTGTGTATTGATTTATCAGCATTCAGTTAGGGAAAACTATGTATAGTTAAATTAGTCTAAACAGATTCTATACAAAATAAACATGAGCTAATTTTAGGATGGAAGGCATTGGGGTGGGGGGGAGGTTTCAGTTAAAGCTTCATGTAGAAGGTGATATTTTAGCCAAATCTTGAAGGAAATAAGGATTAGAGGCAGATGTGAGGAAGATATGAACTTCAGGCAAGGAGGGAAGTGTTATGGGGATTTTAGGAAAGGGGAAAAGGTTTATACAAAGGGGAAAAACACACTTAAATAAATGAGTTTATTAACAAAGATAGGAATGATGGGGAAGGAAAAAGGGAAAGATTTGCATCTGACTATTTGCCTCAAGATATGTAACCCACTATAGTTAATTTCCTATGCTTAACCTGTCTAACTCAACTAAAGATTTTCTAAGGGTAAGTCCAACAGGGAATTCAGAATCTCACACACTGAGTCCTTGGTGGGTCAGGTAACAGGAATCCAGTTGTTAGGTCCTTAGATGCTCCAGGAAAGAGAGAAAAGCTCTTCCAAAATCACTCTATCCACCAGAGTGTATGGGGAACTTCCTTTGGGCAGACAGCTTGATAGATAGATTTGTCCAGGGAGAGTCTCAGATCCACACCTCCAGGATTGAACTCCAGCACCACACTCACAGTTGGAAACCTCCTCCTTCAACAGCTTAAGAACGTTTACCCAGTAAGCTCTTGGAGATTCTAGGCTTGAGGGCTGTCACTTAAACTCTTACAACTTCTGTGCACTTGGTAACTTCTCTCCCTACAGCAGTCAGTGCATGGTTAAGGCTAGAGAGGTAAGTTGAAGCAAAAGATTTCAAGTACTTTAAATGCCAAACAGAATAGTTTCTATTTGATCCTACAGGTGACAGGGAATCCCTCAAGTTTACTCTTACTGAGTAAGAAAAATGAAATAATCTGACCTATCCATTAGAAAAATCACTGGCACCTGTGTGGGACAGAATAGAGATGGAGACTTGAGGCAGGGAGGCTACTGCAATAGTTGAGAGGTCCTGAGGTCCTGAACTAAAGTGGAGGCTGTGCTAAACCACAAAGAAAGGGACAGATGCTAAAGATACAAGATTTGGCAATTGATTGGATTCTGTTTGTGGGGTGAGGAAAAGTGAGTGGATGATACCAAGCTGGGAATTCCTTTCAGAGAAACAGTGAAGTTTGGAAGAGGTGTAGGTTTTGTGAGAAAGATGAGACCTGCTATTTTGATCTCAACTCATCCATACCTCTCCATCCTGTGTGACTCAATGAAAATACAAAGGGGTTGTGGGGCTTCTTTTCATTGGCCACAACCTAGGAGTCTGAAACAGTCCAGGGGCATGCAGCCATAAGATGATCTGAGGCAGGTGGATATGCTTGCTGGGTGAGGAAGGAATGTTCATAGTTAAGCCTGGTCCAGAAAGAAATTGATGGGAACATGTAGAGTTGAGCTGAAGAGGGCAGAGGGGAGAATTGTTGAGGTTGAATAGATGAAGGGAATGATGGGGTCCAGGGGAGATAAGCTCCATGACTGGCTATCACAAGGAATATAGGCTATAACTCTTCTTCCTACCCTTTAAACTGGCTGGTTTTGTATCACTGGAGTTATCCCAAGTTTCCTTAGGGGTGCTTGGCTCTCATTCTGAAGACCACTCACCTAAATATGTTTTTCATTAATAACTATGGAACACAGAAAGAGACCAGCAAGACTCTCAAAAGATGAAATGTTATGAGTGGATTTTGAAAAGCATTGGTAAAGGGACTACTTACTTTGAAGGAATCAGAGATGCACTTTGAAAAAATGCCAAAAATCCAAAATATTTTGTAATTTTTATTATTGAATTTATGGGTAAAGAAATTCAACATTTTGAGGGCATTCAAAATTAAGTATTAATATTTTCCTGAGTGTTCCTGTTCTCTAAATTTAGATTATCTCATATTCAAGTATGTTATAGGAATTAAAACACCACTTCTATAATAAGAACACAATCTCTACTAAGTCCTCGGAGAGTCCTCTTTTCAGAACTGCAATGTTTTGAGCCAACTTCAAGGAAAAATAAATGAGAAGTCTTTAAAAGTTTAAAACTCCTGTGGTAAACTTAGGGTTATCTTTCCTAATAGTAATTGATATCATCTGGCACCAGTCCTACTATACTAAGTAGTTAAAGGGATTCTGCTAATATTTACATCAGAATACACATTAGCTTAGTTATGTCAATTCTGGCACATACGTGTTGTAGAACATTCATATAGTAAACATTTTGCATTTGAAAATCTGAACATCTTCCACCAAACCTTATATAAAAAATTAAGTTAAAATCTGATTATCTAGAGACTACAAAGCATAGAAAAGCTAACTGTTGCCTAGTAGCAGTCGCTGAGTGATGAACTAGATATCAGTATAAAGGTTCATTTAATTTATTTAAAGTGTCAACTGGTGTAGAAATCAATTAAAATAAACATACAAACATATAAAACACATAATTTCTTATAAAACAGATACTGGAATAATTTTATTTTTGGTTCTTGAAACCATTCTTTCTGAAAACAAACAAAAAAAAAACACCCACAATCAATTGCCCATAACTTCTGATACTTTTAATTTCTTAAAGAGAAAATGAGACCTCCATTTCCCCCTATCTTCTGGCCTCATACCTCAGAGCAGGTTACCTGAAATATTCAACTAGTAATCAGTCTTTGGCAATGCTTTACCTATTTGTTATGGTGGGGAAAGTATCTAATAGAGATCTGAAGGATAAGCAAGAGACTCTACTGGGGAAAATGTTTAAAGACAGACCCAACTACATGTGATTATTTTCATATGCTGCCTAACAGTGTATGAATGTTTCCAAAGACCAAAGCTGGCGCCTGTTCCTGGGACAGAAGCTGGGTGGTGGAATATTGCAAGGATTTTTCCCCCCTATTGAACTACACAATCTGGTCTCCATTAAAGTCATTTCAATTACTAGAGTCTTAAATTCTTTCTAATTTTAAACAGATATTTTAAGCCATGAATTACCTTTTAGTACTGAAAAGACCTATTTCAAAACCTTTGAGTCCAACATCACTAATTATTTTCTGTTAAAACAGGGCAAATCTCCATTAAATTTTAAATTCTCCATTCTCCAGGATGTTATATTCAGTATTCACCAAACTAACCTTGTTATATTGCCATAGTTTAAATTCTCCTAATCTGACCCATAAAGGGGACAGAATAGAGTTCTCAAAAGATTCTGAGTTATATGAATTGTATTTGTTTTAACTGCCAAATTATGCTTCCTAAATAATGAACCATATAATATTTAAGTTCAACATTTTAATCATACAAATTGGGAAAATGTGATAGGCAAGATTTTTACTGAAAAGAATTACTTTCCACATTTTATGCCATTATGTCTATCAGGGTATGAAAAAATATTTTTTATATAAGCTAGTCAAGTTAAAGTGACAATAGAAAAACTGAGGAAAATGAAATAATTCCTTATTGCATCTTGAAAAATAGGAACTAAAATGAAAATCTCAGGCTTGTTGGGTTTCTACTATTTCAATTAAGGTTAGGGCAAATAAGTTTTTATTCTTCTCTTAACAACTAACATTAACACAGAGGAGTTAATTCTTTTGGAAGACTACAGGGCTCTGGGAGCCAAGTATGGGTGGAAATGCAGGAGTACACAGAAATAGAACTCTGGGACTTTTTATTCCATTGCTCTGCAAATCATTTTCCAGCATACCAATGATTTAACAGTAATTTAGCCAAGGTTCCCAGAGTAAATCATGTTTATTCCCTCTACTGCAGAAAGTATCCCTCATTTGCCAAGTCAAGTCATTGTTTTCCAATAGGGATAAGTTGACAAGATTTCTGAGAAGTAAAGAAAATTTACTGTAAAAATCCAGCAGAAAAGCAGTATACAAATGGCCCATTTGATACTTACACTGAAGGAATTGAGTATTTTCCATATTTTGAAAAAGGAGAAATTTATTCTAAATGATCTTTCTTGGATTAGTAAATGCAAAGGCAGGGATAATAACTGACACATACTTTAAGGTTTTTGAAACTTGACATACACAATCTCATTTGATCCTTGCAAAAGTCCAGAAGTATAGGCTATCATTATCCTTCCTATCTTGCATAGGAGGTGAGGTGACCTCTCCAGTTTGTCTTATATAGTCCATGTCTTTGGTGGGATTTGCTATCCTTCTATCTCCAAGTCTAATCCCTCTGCCCTTACCTTGCTGTTTTCCCCAAAACTCATTAATTTGTTAAGCTCAAAGGTTCTTTCCCCTGTACTTATGTAATTCTTATCAGCGGTATCCCAGACTTCGACTGTTGCCATTATATTACTGCTTTGTCCCTCTTTATAAACCAGGCAGGAGGGACCACCCACTTAGACCTTATTAAACCTCTTCAGACTTCACTTTTAAAGGCAAAATAATCCTAGTTTCTCTCATAGGGTTCCTAGGCAGTTACTATTTTCTAACATATCTCTGTGGGTAGTGTGGTTGCAAGTTATCCTTTGAAGCATAATGTGGTACAGTAGGAAAGCAAAGAGTGCTTATGGACAGGAGCCCTGGGTTCTAGGTTCTAGCTCAGACTCTATACTGCTATGGGACCTTTGGAAAATAACTATCTTTCTCTGGACCTTAATTTCCTCATCTACAAAATAAGGAGATTAGAGTAGACAATCTCTATTGATCTTTTCAGTATGATGTGTCCATGAAGGAAAATCTAAACTGGAATTCTCAAATTAAAAAAAACAACAACAACAACCAACCAATGTACTCCAGTTTGATTTTGATTATGCCTGGGAAGCAAAAACTAAGATGAAAGTGTAGCAATGTACTCAGAACTCATATCCTGGCAAATAGAATGAAAATGGGCTACCGTCAAGAATTTATTTAAGCAAAGAAATATGCACAACTTTATGCTTCCATCCCCTGACTTTCTAATGTATGCTCTAGAATTAGTAGGGATTCAGTTCAGACTCTGAAATACTTTTCCAGTTCCCATTTGCCTAATCTGTAAAGTGAAAGGGTTGGCTATAATCAAAAAGAGTAAGAATCCATTTTTAACAACATCAATTGTAAATCTCTCCCTCTCTCCCTACATGTATAATGGAACAAATTCCTGAAGTTAATATCTATAAGCAGAAAGAATAGAAAGGAACTGGTAAAGACCTTGATGGAATAAAGCAAAATGCAAAACTAAAAGCACCAACTCCACAAGAAATGCAGAAAAGGATAAGCAAATCTGAACAAATAAAAATAGTTGATGGGGTCCTAGAGGAAGTGAATGACAAGTCTTTACATTTTACACCATGAAATGCACTGATCCAAGTGTGCATATAGAAAAAGATGTAAGTTTATTTGGTTTATTGCTATTTGATATTAAGTAATGAAAGTTACAAAAAATTGAGAGGGGATTATATAATGTCTAAAATACCTTCCAACTCTTAAGAGTCTAACACTCATACATCTAAAGTATTCTACAATTATGATATTAAGTATAATGTTTAACAAAATGTTTTTTGACCCAACATATATGACATGAGACAAGTTACAATTTTTCTAGATCTAAATTTCTTTACTTGCAAATTGAAGAGATTAGACCAGATACCCTGAGGCCCCTTCCAGGGCTCAATTAGGGATTCTACACTAAATGAAATATAAAACTTGTATCATTACTAACAGAGTCAGCTAGGCAGAGAGGATAGAGTGCTGGGCTTACAGTCAGGAAGATCTGAGTTCAAATCCTACTTCGGACACTTATTAGTTATTACACACTGGGCAAGTCACTTAACATCTATGTGTCTTAGGCATGTTAGGAACTTGGTTACAACATGACTAGGTAAATTAATATCCACACCAGTAAATTTCCCATATACCTTCGTATACATATGTATAATATAGGTGTGTATGTATATGAAGGTATATATATATATATAAATTTGGATATATCTTATATGTACATAGTTGTTTGTATAATGTTTCCCCATTACTTGATGGCGGGGACTGCTTTGGCCTTTCTTTGTATCTCCAGAATTTGGCACAATACTTTACACAGTGAGGACTTGAGAAGTATTGCTGATTGTGCCACCAATCAGTTCAACTTGGGAATCAAGGCTAATGCTTCCTCAAGATATAGAGGATTTTCTTAAAGCCATCAATAATCATATGAAAAAATGTTCTAAATCAATCTTGATTAGAGAAATGCAAATTAAAACAATGCCGAGGTACCACCTCACACCTATCCGATTGGTCAATATAGCAGTAAAGGAAAATGCTATATGCTGTATCCAAAGAGATAATAAAAAAGGGGAAAGGATCTACTTGTATAAAAATACTTATAACTGTTCTTTTGTGGTGGCAAAGAATTGGAAATTGAGGGGCAAGTTCATCAACTGGGGAAGGGCTGAACAAATTGTGGTACATGATGGTGATAGAATACTATTGTGCTATATGAAATGATAAGCAAAATGATTTCAGAAAAAGGTGGAAAGATCTGTTGAAACTGAGCAGAAAGAAATAAGCAGAACTTATTGTTCTGCTGAACAAGAAAATTGTACACAATAACAGCAATATTGGATGATGATTATCTATGAAAATTTGGCTACTATCAGCAATGTAATGATCTGGGATAATCCTGAAAGACTTATGATGATGAATGCTATCCAACTCCAGAGAAAGAACTGTTAGATTCAACTTTCACATCAGTGTATCTTTGGTTTTATTTTGGGATTTTGGTTACATATGAGTGTGCTCTTAAAACAATGACCAACATGGAAGTGTGTTTTGCACAACAATAAAAAAGGGGAAAAAAGATATAGAGGATTTTCATAGGAAGATATATAGGATAAACACTGGAAGTAGGGGGACAAATGAACAGATCATTGTATAGTCTAGACAAGAGGTGAGAAAGGCCAGATCTATGGTGGGAACTCTCTAGAAAGAATGGGATATCATTGGGAAGAGACTTCAAGCTCCCTGAGGGCTGGGATTGTATTTGTAAATTTAGTATCAAGTCCATCCTAAATGTTTACAAACTGTTTATTGAGTTTACCTAATGAATTTGAGCTGTTATAGAAGTGAAATGGATAAGAATTCACTACTGATTTATAAAGAAGAGGAGGTATTATGAAGAGGATGCCTCTAACAGATTGTGAATCTGGCCAACAGAAGAGTTGGTGGTACTCTTGGCAGAAATAAAGATGCCAAGAAATGCAGTTTCTTCTTGGTGATGTTGTCACACTGGATATAGCACTCTTCTAGTTCTGCTTATTTTACTCTCTATCAATTCAAAAAACCTTGCTATGTTTCTATGAATTCATCATATTAATTTCTTAGTAAACACAGAACATTCCATTGTTCAAACGCCATAATTTATTCAGCCATTTCTCCCATCTATGGGCATTCACTTAGCTAGTGGTTTCTAAAGTCAACAGAGGCTGATTACTCAAAGTTATCAATAAATTGTCCATACATTTCTAAATGAGTTAACCTCAGGCTATTTTTTTTTATACTTCTAGTGTTAAAAAGGGGATAAGGATTATCATGAAGTTGTAAATCTTTTTGGGGGGCAGGATGTAGAGAGAATCTCTATTTAACTGAATGAATAAAATAGCAAAAAATAATTTATTGTTATTATCTCATTAAGTTACTAAAACTCTATTCTTCAAGGTTACCAAATAGCCCAACTCCTAAATTCAAATTCATTTTTCTCTTTGACCTTTCTGCAATATGTGACACTTGTAGAGACTCGGGGATACCTGGTTAAACTGGACCATGTTTAAAGGCCTTTGTTTCCACACAAAGATATTTCCCAGGGGAAGATATAAGAATCCCATCTGATATAATATTCAAGACTCTTTCCTGGCATTGATTGCATATGAATACCTTTTTGAGTATTTCTTGCTACTGATACTACATTGAAAGTGTCTAAGTCACCATATAGTGGAGCCATGCCTTCAGAATTAGAGAGCAGACACAAAACTGGGGAAGCACAGAGAATAAAGGGTCTTCAGACACTTGGGCTTGGTTCCCTGGAAGGGAAATACACATGTCTCCTGGGCTATTACAAGGAATTGCCCCTAGGAGAGGAAGAACCATGTATCCCCAAGAGAAACCATGTGGCTATGGAGATGGCAGATGATAGTTCCTGGACCAAGCAGGAGCTATAGTGAAGGAAGAAGAGATAATCATGTGGAAGAACATATCCAGACCTTGCCCTTCATTAGTATTGTAAGTTATTGGACAAAGAAGGCCCAGGAATAGAAGCAATCCTAAATTCACTCTCCTTTCAGGGTAGGGCTTTAACCACAAAGTATTACTGTAAATCTGGAGGACCATAGATCCCCAGGGAAAGTTCGATTCACTAGAGGGAAAATAGTCGATTCTATCCTCCCCAAGTACTATCCCTTTTTGGGGAAATATCAAGCCCACCGCAATACTGGGCATCTAAATATGTGAACAGATCCCTGGGAAAGATGTGGCTCATTGGAGAGCAAGGAGTTCTGAATATATGGACTTAGGTAAAAGTGCTTTGTGTTTTGTTGAGTGACACAGTTTATTCAATATATGTTTTTTAGTCTGATTACTTACATGAGATCCAAGGGACTTTTTACCTTAAAGACCTATATACACATAATATAATTTGGATTCTCAAAGAAAAGATCTTTGGCGGGAACATAAGTAAAGGGGATATCTTTAAGAGATACTTTTCCTGAAGATCAAACCTAACCTCTATAAACCAGAGCTTTGATTCTAGGTCATGGATTATAAACTCATGACTTACTTGATAGGGAAGAAAATAAAGCGTTACATTTGGATTTTTATAATCAGCCTTATAAGTGTAGGATATGTGGATAAATGAGCAGTTCACTTGAAAAGGAATTGGAGGCCTTAGTGTACTGAAAGCTCAATTAGCCACAGTGTGATAAGGCAGCAAGAAAGTTAATGTAATCTTAGTTTACATCAAGAGAGGAACAACATTTTAGAATAGAGAAGTTATGATTCCTCTGCCATTTTGCCACATTAGACCATATCTAGTGTATGGTGATATGGAAGACACATTTAGGGATGACACTGATAAATGAGAGCATTCAGAGAAGGGACACCAGGATGGAAAGAGTCTTGAGCTAATGCCATGTAAGGATATACTGAAGAAAGAGAGGATAAATAGCTTGGAGAAGACTTATGAGGAAAAAAGATAGTTGGAGGGCTAAGTGGAAGAATCTGTCTAGGATTATATATAGATTTAGAGCTGGAAAATGTGTAATAAGTTATCTAATCTAATCCTCCTGACTACCAGAACTTTCTCTTCCATAATTTTTTCCCATTTATTTATCTATTTTTAAAACTCTGTCTTAGAACCAATACTATGTACTGGTTCCAAGGCAAAAGAGTAGTAAGGATTAGAAAACTGGTATTAAGTGACTTGCCCAGGTCACAGAGTAAGTATCTGAGGCCAAATTTGAACCCAGGACCACCCATCTCCAGGGCTGGCTCTCAATCTATTAAAGTCATCTCGATGTCCCCCTCTCATTTATTTATATTTTTAAAAAACCTTTACCTTCTGTCATAGAATCAATACTGTGTATTGGTCCCAAGGCAAGAAGAGCAGTAAGGGCTATGCAATGGGGATTAATTGACTTGCCCAGGGCCACACAACTAGGAAGTGTCTGAAGCCAAATTTGAACCGAGGACCTCCCACCTCTAGGCCTGGCTCTCAATCCATTGAGTCACTCAGCTGCCCCCCACCCCAATTTATTTTGAGTAGATCATATGTATGCTTTACATATTCATGTTGACTTCCCTACTAGAAGTTAAGTACTTTGAGAGTAAGGACTCTTTAGTTTTTATTTCAGAATTTGTCATAGTTTTTGGCACATGGTAAGCACTTAATATATGTATGTTGATGGACTTGTTTCCCAGGTTCTAGTTTTTCTCCAGTAAACCTTCCATATAGTTGCCAAACTCCATGCCCCCAAGGCACAGATCAGTTCATACCATTCCCCTGATCAAGAATATTTAATGGCTATGTACTATCTCAAAGCTAAAATACAAGCTCCTTTTGTCTTCTACAATATGGCTCTAACATTACCCAGCATCCTTAACTTTGGTTTTAATGGAATGCTCAGGTCCAATGTAACCTCTGCAAAACGAATTCCCTGGTATTCTCCAACTGTCAATGCTTGGCCTCTTCTCCACTAACATTGCATTCCCTTCTCTCAGGAAAATATAAGCTTTTTAAGGAAAGGGATGGTTTTGTTTTTGTCTTTGTATCCTCAAAACCAAGCATACTATTTGGCATATACAGCAGGTGCTTAATAAATATTTCCTGAATTCAAAAGGAAACTCAGTATTATAGAAATAGGTGCTTAAAGAAAATGAGGCCTGAACATAACTGAACAATTGTCAGAAAACCATAATGAAGCATTGCTTTTCTCTTGCCTAGATCATATTCTTAGATACTAAAAGAAATAAAAATATAAATTATAATGGCCTTTTGATTTGTTTGATTATCAGTTATAAAAATGGCATATTTGGGCTAATTTCAAATGCTAGTCATCTAAAATAGTTTAAATACAAGTGCGTCTCATTTATTCAATAAATATATTCTTGATAAGTTTCTATAAATAAATTTAAATACAACAGAGGAAAACTCATTCTCTTCAAGAATTGAGATTTCTTTTCCTCTTTAAAATGAAAAATCTTTTTGCAAAACAAATTGTCTCCCTTTAAACATCTTGTAAAAGTGGATTTTCATACTTTAAATCTGTATAAAAATAGTTACAAATGTATCTATTATTCAAAAATACCTCAAAGACTAAGAAATAACCATTTCTGTAAGAAAGTAGCAATGAAGATAATACAAATGATTCTGAATAAGTTGGAGATGTAAAGGTGGAGAGATCCAGGAGCATCTTGTTTCAACCTTTCCCGATATACAAAAGATGAAAAGAAATCAAGAGACGGAAAATGACTATCCCCTCCAACTCCAAAATCTTTACACTTTTTACTATGCCAAAGGGATTTTTTAAAAGCATCTTTCAAAATCAAGATTAATAAGTAGAGCACAGCATGAAGTAACACTGATGCCCAATGGTTCCATGTTGATCTAAAGATACATTTTAAGAAGAGGTAACTTTTTCAAAAAACTGAAGGAAAATAGATATTAAAACCATAAATTTGGGAGAAGACACAATATGCTGTAGTTAATGATTGTCAGAACAATGTCAGAGAACCAGCTTTTACTTATCTTATCTTATATTTATTTATTTTCATTTATTCAGGTTTAGAATTTAATAAATTCAAAATCAGTAAAAAAATCTTCTAAAACTAAGAGAAAAATATTAGTCTTTAAAAACTCATCATAAATCACCAACAATTTTTTGATACATTATCAAACAAACATTACAAACCCACCCTGGGAGTTTGGGGTAAAGTACTAACCAGTTACTGCCAGCAGCTGTGAAACTCTCACCTCCATTTCCTCCCTATGAGACCTGTCTCTGTCTTCAAATTCACGTGTCCTTCTCCGAGCCTCTTCAAAGGCCTGCTGGGCCAAGGCATCCTCCTGCTGTCAGAAAGAGATGTGAAATGAGGAGTCCTTTGACTTTCAATGAACAGCCAACACTAATTTTAACAGGCTTACTTGTCACTACTCTCTTCGATACACAAAATGAAAGACTATTCCTGCAAATGCTAGGGCTTGTAGACCAAGACTATGCTACTTTAAAAAACCTCGTGTTTTCATGTTTCTAAATGAGTGGCAACATGTTAGGAGTATATTGAGGAGATCTGGATGCAAATATTGTCATTGTAACCTTTTGGAAAATGGCTCTGTCATACATAAAATGGAAAATAGCACTCATGCTACTTACCTCATGGAAACTGTTCTCATATCTACTTCTCCAGCCCAACCCTTTCTTGCTGCTCTCCAGTTTCACATCTCCAACTGGCTACTGGACGTCTGGAGCTAGATGTCTTGTTATGTCTTAAATTCAATATGTCCTACATAGAACCCATTATCTGTTCCTCCCTCCTCTCCCCATCTTCCCTATTACTGCCGAGGGCACACCATTGGAAGTTTCTAGACTTCCAACCTAGGTGTCATCTTCAACTTCTCATATCCAATTGGTTACCAAGGCCTGTAAATTTTATCTTTATAACATTTCTTGTGTATTATTCCTTCTCTTTTCTGACACTGTTATCACTCTGGTACAGGTTTTCATCATCACACCCCTGAACTCTTCAAACAGTCTGTTGGTTGGTCTCTCTGCCTTACATGTTTCCTTATTTGAGTTTCGCTACTACTCAAAATCTTTCTAAAGCACAGGTCCAATCATATCACCACCTCTGTTTTAATACACTCCAGTGGCTCCCTAATACTTCTAAAATCCTTTTTGACTCTTAAAATCCTTGAAAACTTGGCAACTTCCTATTTTTATAGTATTCTTACAACTTACCCCTCCCCATATACTCTAACATCCAGTGACAATGGCTACCTTGCTGGTTAAAAAAACATGCTGTCTTCCCAGTCTATGCATTTCTTTAAAAACAAAACCAAAAAATTATTGATGTATTGTTTTTTTAACATTAACATAGCTTCCCCTAGTATTCCTCCCTTGTTCTTCCAAGAAGTACCTCCCCCCCCATAGTGTACTTTTTTAAAGATAAAAAAAAATCAGTGTAACTGATTGATACATTGACAAAGATTGAGAAGACATGGAATGCACAACATGTATAAAAGGCTGTGAATGTCTCTCATTTCTTCTTTCAAGCCATGCCTGTTCTTTAGAATTCACTTTTGCTTTTTTTTCTCCCCTTATGGCTCTGCTAACTTCACTCTACACCAGTTCATGCAGATCTTTTCCTGTTTTCCTTTGTCTCATTTGCCATTTCTTACAAATGTAAAAACAAATAGTAAAAAAATTCCATTTCATTTCTGTATCAACATTTGTTTAGCCATTCTCCAACTAATAGGTTTCTATTCTGTTTCCAATTCTTTGCTATCACAAAAAGTGCAGCTATAAATATTTTGGTGTCCATGAAAAACATTTCTTTTTAATAGCCTCTTTGAATGGCATGAACAAATGGTATATGTGTATTTTAGTCACTTTACTTGCATAATTCTTGAGGGTCTACTGATTCATAGTTCAACCAAAAATATATTAGAGTTTCTATCTTCACAATCCCACTAACACTGACTATTCCTATCTTTTCTCATCTTTTTTAATTTGTAAAGGGTGAGGTAAAACCTTGGGGTTTGATTTGCATTTCTCTTATTATTAGTGATTTAGAACATTCTTTCATATGGTTAATAGTTTGTAGTTCTTCATTTGAGAACTTTGTTCATATCCTTTGACCACTCCTCAATTGGGGAAAGGCTTTTAGTTCTTTCTTTCTTTCTTTCTTTCTTTCTTTCTTTCTTTCTTTCTTTCTTTCTTTCTTTCTTTCTTTCTTTCTTTCTTTCTTTCTATCTATCTATCTATCTATCTATCTATCTATCACATATATGATATATATATAGAGAGAGTTTATATATCTTAAGATTCCAAATCCTTATCAGAGAAATGTAATGCAAATATTTTTCCCTTTTGACTGTATCTCTTATTCTAGGAACATTAATTTTGTTTGTACAGAAGCTTTTTAGTTTCATATAATCAAATTATCTGTCTAATCTTTTTAAACTATCTCTATCCCTTGTTTAGTTAAGAATTTCTCTTTACCACCTTACACCTATCAGACTGGCTAATAGACTTCACTATTCAAAAATGTTGAAGATATGGAAAAATTGAGACACTGCATACTTTGGTGGAACTATGAACTGACATAATTATTCTGGAGAGCAATATGAAGTCATGCCCAAAGGGTCATAAAACTATGCATATCCTGTGACAGGGTCTGTAACCTAAAATGATAAGAGATGGGGGAAAATACTCACTTGTATGAAAAATGTTTTAGTAGCTCTCTTTTTAGTGGCAAAGAATTGGAAACTGAGGGGATGGCCAACAATTGGGGAATGGTTGACAAGCAGGTTGAGTTTTAGAAAAAGCTGGTAAGACTTATGTGAACTGATGCAAAGTGAAGTGAGAAGAACCAGAAGAACAGTGTATTCAGTAACTGAAATATTGCATGATGATCAACCCTTAGTGTAGTACTAAAGATTAAACTATCATCAGCATGGCAAAGTTCTAAGATAACCCCCAGAGACCCAAAGAAGGAACTGTTAGGATCTGACTGCAGATCAAAGCACACCATCTTTCACTTTATTTCCTTCCTGAGTTTTTTATTGTATGCATGAGATGTGTCTTCTATCATGGCACAGGAAATATGGAAATATATATTGCATGAAAGCACTGGTATAACCTATCTCAGAGGATTTATTGCCTTGGGAGTGGGGGGATAGAATCTGAATTGCATATATCAGAAAAAAAATTGTCAAAAATTGTTTCTATATGTACTTGAAAAAAAAGTTTTTAAAAAGTATAGGGATCAACTGTTAAAAAAAGAAAAGCACATATCTCCTACCCTTATGCTGTTTGGCCCAGAGAGGTATATCATCTGCTTTTCTCCTAATTTTTAATAGTATAATCTTTAGTATCATGGTCATGTGTCCATTTAGAGCGGATGTCAGAATATGTCTAAGACTAATTTCTCAAGTCTGTGCATGATTATTCCCCATGTCTGAAATTATCTCACCATTCATCTGTTATACTTGGCTTCTTAAAATTCTACTTTCTGCAAAAGGTCTGTCTTTATACACCTTTACTATTAATACCTTTTTCTTGGAGATGTTCTCCATTATATCTTTATCTACTTGTTTGCACACAGTTTCTAAATGCTGTCTCCTCCATTAGGGTGTGAGCTCCTTGAGAGCAGGAGGGATTCTTTTTTTGGATCCTCAGTGCTTATCATAGTACCCTGAACATAGTAGGTGCTTAATTTCAGAGACAATTTTCAAAATTAGTTTTATGTTTTGATATGAAGTTTCTCATATGGAAAATAGTATTGAGGCAGAAGACACAAAAATGTTAAATTAAATCTATTTTAATTTTATATTACTTCTCAGGTTATAAAGCACATAAGCAGAATCAGAATAGAATGAGAACTGAGGTCTCAAAACCGTCAATGTTTATTTTTTTAAAATATTTTACTTATTTTACTTAGCCAAGAGCTTTCTCGCCTTCCCGTTCCAATCTCTCCTCTCCAAATAAGAGCACAATAATAAAAAAGACCTATTACAAAAAAAATTTCCACAATGGCAATGCCCTCTTTCCAACTCAATTAATTGTCTCATTCTACATTCTGAGTCCTTTACATCTCTATCAGGAGGTAGAGATCTCATTCTTAAGTCTTCTGAAATCCTGACTGGTCATTATGCTGAGAAGAGTTCAGCACAATAGTTATTCCATCCCATTGATAGATCATCAACTGGTTCATCCATTTCCCAATTTGTGGGCATTTCTTTAGATTCCTATCCCTCACAACCTCAAAAAGTTACAAATATTTTTGTATATCCTTTGAGTTTGTTTTGCTTAGGACTAATCTCTGTCTTAAATCTACCCTTTCTCTAATTCTCTCTCCCTCTTCTCCTTTCCCCCTCTATTTTCCTGTTTATGAAAGATATTTCTCTCTCTTTTGATCAGTTCAGATGAGAGTAAAATCTATGTTTATACCACCGAACACGGTACAAGTTAAACACATCACACATTTATAAAATGTTTTGCAAAGTAATAATAAAAGAACCCTCATATTCATACAGTATTCTTAAGTTTATGAACTGCTATCCCTATACCTTCTTTTGTGTGACTAATACTTTCCAAAATCCCTTGCACAAGTTGAAAATTGTGCATAATAGTGAACCCCATTATTTAATAAATATTTCTTATATGAGCATACCTAGGCATTTTATGACTTTTCTTAGGCTTATCAGTGCTACCAGCATCATTACCCTTGTACTTTGGGAGCATTATTAGTAACTAAATAGTGTTAGAAACAAAGAGAAACATTACTCTGACTTGGATATGACTTGTTAAAGCAAGAACTACAGACTAAGACTGATGTGGGAACTAATGTTTGATGCCAAACAATGTAATGACTCATGCTGATGCTTCTCAGAGTGAGAATGAGTGAGTATAAATGGTGAACAGCTGCAAAATTTAAGCCACTTAGAAAATTGTCGCAGATTTAGTGTGTAATTAAAAGTTTTTATTTTATACATTTTTCTGCCTTTGTTTTTTTTAAACTTCCAATCATGTATACTTAAATCTGAATATTTAGTTTAAGTAAAATGAAGTCCTACTGAAATGATCTCATGAAGAGGGTAGTGCGAATATTATCTTCATCTTACAGATAAGGAAACTAAATTGAGGTTCAAAGTGAGGTTAATTAGCTTGTACACGGCCACAAAGTCAGCAACGATGTCAGGACTAGAATTCAAATCTGTTTCCAAGTCCTTTCCATTATTCTATTATGTGGCTTCAATTAAACTCAAGCTATAAGAGCAAAATTTTAAATAAATAAAACAACAAACTCCTTGCTAATGAATGAGCCTACCTGGGCTCGTTCTTCATCAAATTCCAAGCAACCCATACCATCCAGTCTCTGTAGATCAATCCAGCCTTTCCAGATGACACAAACTCCATTTAGAATCATTGGAGCCTTTAAGTATACCTGAAACACAATTTAACAGAAAGCAATAATGAAAACACATAATCTCTACCACATATTAAAAGGTCAAGGAATCAAAGCTTATTTTATAGAAAACCTTTATTTTTTGGAGGTGTGAGAGGAGAAAAATAAGATAATAAGTAAGTCTATAAGAACTATAAAATGGTATAAAACCTCAATTTCTTGGGTACGTTTTTACTGGGTTAATTCTGATCAGGATCTTACTACTCTTGGCTACAAACACAATAGTTAATTGTTATCAAATAACATAATAGCTTCTAACACATAGAATTATATTTAGAGTAGGTTTATAGTTAAATGGAATTTATTGAAAAACATTAAATAATACATGGCTACTCTCACGTCTACATGCTATAGACCTGTAAATCAAAATTAACAATAGTTCTTTGAATGAGATTTAAGTTGAATGATTTGTAAAGTTTTTCCTGAAAACCCTAATTGTTAGTGCTGTCTTCTATAAATTATCTTTTATTTAATCTGTGCATAATTGTATACCTGTCAGCAGAGAATAGGTTACTTCAGGACAGAGACTTTTTTCACTTCTCTAATGTCTCTACTATATCTAACATGATATCTCCCAATTAAACAAGATTTTAGATTTTGCAAGAAAATTAAAAAACCTTTATCTATCTACTGCCAACCATTTGGATAGAAATCAAGAGAAGTTTAATTAATCTAGTAATTTAGATAAAACCACAATGGAATAAACTTTGGCATAATCTCTTTCAAAAGAGCAAGGTAAAAAGTTAAACAGAAGAGATCAACTCCTCACAGCATCCAACAAATTGCAGAATTTTTCCTTTACTTCAATTTTTGAAAAAGGAGGAAAGATAAGAAAATACGCTGATATGCATTCAATATTCAGTCAAAATAAAAACCCAGCAGAAAATGTTGCAGGATTCTTCCAGACATTTTAATCCAACTTCCCACACCTTCTTTGTATTACTTAAGTCTTTCTTCAATGTCTCATTGTATTGAACAATTGATGTAAGCTCTGCTTAAATTTAAGCAGAGTCCAAGCAACTTGGGACCACTAAATACCAATCCCAGTGATGAACTGTGTGCTCGTGCCTAAAGGACTAGTCTAATTAATCATGGAGATACCTAGTTCATCACCAGAAGATTGGCCACCAGGGGATAATTTTTGTTTGGCTGTAGTTCATTATGAAGTGTATAAAAAATGAGAAACAACCCACAGACCTGAACTGGTTCCTTTCACTCATGCAATGATAGTGGCAGAAAAAGGGGCAAAAGGTACTTAGAATTCCTATCTACTATGACTGTAAAATGAAAAGTAAAATTTAGAATGATTACTCTAAAATCACTGAACAGGCTCACTGGATTATATGTAATAAGGTATAAGTTTGATCAATTTTAAGGAGATTACCAGCAAAATTAAGATGAAGAATATTATTTGCCACCTGGAAAATCCCATTTTCCTACACATTCAGATTTAATTGCTTAAGGACAACTCAGTGGATAGAGAGCCAAGTCCGGACAGGAATTCCTGGATTCAAATCTAGACTCAGGCTTGTCCTAGCTCTGTGATACTAGGCAAATCACTAAACCCCAATCACCTAGCCCTTACTGCTCTTCTGCCTTACTGATACTTAGCATTGATTCTAAGATAATTAAAAAAAAAAAGCAATACAATAAGTATTTTGGCATAGATTACATCTTCTTTAAAAAACAAAAACATTTACCTTATTGGAGAATACCTAGTAATGGGATTTTATTTTATTTTTTTTAATACTATGATTATCACTTTATTTTTTTATAATTTAATTAATTAAGAACATTTCCCCAAGGTTACATGATATATGTTTTTTCCCTTCCTTCCCCCTTCCTGTAGACAATGAGCAATTCAGCTGAGCTTTACATGTATTATTTGATCAAGACCTGTTCCCATATTATTAATATTTGCAATAGTGATTATTTAGAGTCTAGATCAGTAATAGGATTTTAGAGTCAAATGTATGGACATTTAAATTGCTTAATATAATTCCTAACTGCTTTTCAATATTCAGCTCTATCAACAGTGTAGTATGCCTGCCTATCTTTCCATAACCCCTCTAACACCATTTCCATTTTTAACAATTTGCTAGATATGAATTATTATTTTAATTATTTATTATTAGTAGTAATTTGGAGCTCTTTCCTAGTGATTGTTAATCATTTGCAGTTCTTTTGTGAACTGTTTGTTGATATCATTTGGTTACTTCAACATAGGAAAAAAACAGGAAACTTCAAATATGAGAAATTAAGAGAAATAGTAGGATTTAAATGAACTGATATCAAAGTCATCAGAATCAGAAGTACAATTTATAAAATAGTTATAATTATATCAATGAAAAGAACACCATGTGAAGTTTAAGGCAGAGCAAACAAACTATAATGACTCAAACTAGCCCAGAAAAGAACTAAGAAAATTCTGTGAGTCTCATGATAGAGAAATAGGGGACTATAGGCAGAGACTGTTGCAAACACTGCCATAAAGTCAATGTGTTGGTTAGTTTTGTTTAATTATTTTTCTTTGTTACAAGGAAGGGTTAATTTGTATGTGGGGATGGTACTAATGGCAAAGTTGGAAAATTACTGTGCTAATAATAACAAGAAGTATTAATAAAGCTTATTTTAAGAAAAGTAACTGGGGTCACTTCCATCCCACAAAGAAGCAGTGAAGCACTAGTTGCCCACAAGCTCTCATGAAACATTATTGCTGAATTGGTACAGTTAACAGTGATAACTGGCTACTGAATTGGCTAAGTTTTGCTTGGTAATTAGTAATAAGCATTACGAAAACCTCTTTGATCAAGTTTTTGTAATTTCTTTTTTTACAGTGTAAAAATGAATAGTTTTTTCCATTTACTCACACCAAATGTATGTTCTCTGTTTTGCATGAGTTTTAGTACCATCTCAATGGAAGATCAGATTTCATTCATTCATTATATATATATAACTGGGTAACTGTTACATTTTCAGGCAAAAATGACTATGACTTAAACCAGAGAGACTTTGGGTAAAATTATTTAGAGCTAGCCTTTCCTGTACAAATTAGGAAGGAGTCTCAAGCGTTGGGCCTCGTTGAGAGTCTCTAAGGAAGTCAGAAGCAAAGTTGTAATTTGAACCCAGCTCCAAATCCAATGTCCTTTTCAGACTCGATACAAACCAGTTTCATTGATGTGAGAAGGCTTTTCACAGAGGAGCTTCATACACTCTGCTGTTAAGATTTGGTTAATATTAGATAAATTGTGGTCACTATAAATACCCAGGAAAATTACCCTCCAAATTCTATTAAATAAAATCTGTATTAGACTGCTGTTAATCATGTATACATATTTATGCTACTTTTTCCTTACTATACAAAATTACTTTTCCTGTTAAAAGATCCAATAAACCATGCCAATGTAATATCCTCATTTCAGGGAAAGAAATATAAGGCTTCATTTTGTCCCCCATTTGAACTAAGAAAAATTGTCTGCAGTTATAGCTGAAACCGTTTAACCACATATTTCCTTCTGTTCAGATAAGTGTTGGTTCCCTCCTCTACCATCCTGAGCATAAAACCATATGTGTACACACACACACACACACACACACACACACACACACACACACACACACACGCATTCTTCATATCTGCTGACTATGCTTATGCCATAGCAACTTCATACTCTACCCCATAAAAAAGTAATCTTCTATGCATTCTAGAAATATAATCAATAATACCCCATTCTCACTAAGACCCCATACCTTTCTCTTTTTCATAGAAAGGAAACAAAAGCTTAAAAGTAAAAAGGTGCTTACACACTGGTGGCTGCAAAGGTGGCTCTGATTCTTTAGTAGTATGTATGAACTACTTTTTTTTTTACTTTTAATAACATTGTGATACTCTCTTGTTTTGCTGTAGGTATTCCTCCCACTGACACACATACCAACCTGTCTCTGACTTAAGTAGTTATGGCTGAAAAATTCATCCTACACCCAACCAAGTAGTGAGCTCTGTTGTCAACTTCAGGGGGTTGGCTCTCACCTAACACATGCATGTGCACAGCCAGGTCCACTCGCACTTTTCAGTTTAGTGCCCCACCTCCTTCCCTGCTTGGGCCCCAGCAGTGTATCTTTCCAGAACTCAGGGGCATTTCATCACCACAGAGGCACTGGAAGAAGACTTTAGTGAAGCGACTTCATTAAAATTCATACTTTTCTTCTCTACCAGTGAACTCCTTAAATCTATTATCCATATTGAGTTATTTTTAACTACTTTTATATCAATGTTAGTCTCTAAAGATGATCCAAATGGATTTTGAGGGTCTCAGTGTTGTGGCTAGAAGAGTGGAAATGAATATACAAAGGAGCTGTGATTCTATAACTCTGGGAAACTTCCTTCATCAATCTGTAAGATTCACAATCTAGATGATGACTTAGACCAAGTCCAAAGAGCAGCTAAGAAGTATGACAAGGAGGCTAAGTGACTGCCCAGAGTAATGCAACCACTAAGTATGGGGGCAGGGGTAGACAAACCCCAGTATTAGGATTCAAAGTACAGTTTCTTCCAGAGACAAGTCAAACAGTGGTAACAGAATCCCACATTCAAATGAAGCAGTCATGTGGAGTTCTTCAAAGTAAATTCTTGGTATCTTTATGTAGTCATGAAAACAAATTTTCTATGTAATTGGGTAAGGAAACTACTGTCTCTTTATGGTTTGGCATTTTCTCCTGTAATTCCATAATTTCATTTAAAGCTTAACAAAGATTCATTTTTCACTGAAACCTACAAATATATTTCATTTGAGAATTTGAAAAGAAGCAGTTTATTAGATTATGGCTTCATTTCACTGTCTTTCTAGAATAATTAAATATTTTAACTAGACCTCATTCCATAAGGTAAGGGCTTCAACTTGTAAAGATGGTCCAGTCAGCTCAGCCCCACACAAACACAAAAATAATTACTGACTGATTTTATTGCCAAGGAATGTTTTTGAAGAATCACAGGAAATCAAAGAAATATGGGTTGTCATTTAACAAACTTTGTGTTTTCCCTACTCTGCCTTCAAGAAATAACTACCACCACCATTGATATGGCAGAAAATCAGGTCCTTTCATTGATTACCTGGCACCCCTTACAGGCTTCAGTTGTAATGAACTGAATATACCCTTTTCAAGATTGTGAAGCACTTCTCATACGAGATCTTATTTGATCTTCAAAGCATCCCTAGGAAACAAGTATAATATATATAATAATCCACAGTTTACAGAGAAAGAAACTGAGGCTCAGAGAACTTAAATATCCTTATGGTCACACAGTCTATTAAATGTCATGAGGTAAAATCTGAACCCATAATTTTCTTTAAATCACAGACTAGTGATGGAAGGGACCATAAAAGCCATCTGTTCTAAGGCTCAGAGGATTAAAGGCCAAAGCCATACCACCCCAGGTTGCCTCTTGTTCACTAGTACACAACCCACTACTCCAGGCTTCTAGACATATAACACAAATTGCAGTATCTGCTGCTCTATCACTTGTCACTGGCCATTTGTAATGTAAATTTCACTCTAGATTACACAAATACTACCATGTCAAGTTTTCTTGTGGGGTTGAAGAATCCTGTCACTTTTGTAGTAAGGAGTATATATATATATATATTAAACCCTTACCTTCTGTCTTGGAATCAATACTATATTTTAATTCCAAGGCAGAAGAGTGGTAAGGACTAGGCAATGGGGGTCATATTTGAACATAAGACCTCCCATCTCTAGGCCTGGCTCTCAATCCACTGAGCCACCCAGCTGCCCCAAGGAGTATATTTTAAAAACACAATATATATATATATATTTCTAATAAAGCTCATTTTTCATGCAGAACCGTCCCTAATACCCAAATGTTCATATCTATAGTTAAAGATGCAAACTTCAAGCCACAATCCAATAAAATTATTAACATTATGATCATATAAGAGAAAAAGCAAATGAGGCAGTGGACAAAGAAGTCAAATGAAGACTTAGAGGAAGCAATCAAAGTTACCTTTTAGGTACTGAAATGAATTCATATGTATATAGTTGCTTAAGCAAGTTTACCTGGTTCAAATGATATCCAAATTAGATTTTTAATAAATCATTTGGCAATAAAATACTTACAAAACTACCATAACACATAATGCTACACTTGCTATAATGAAAATGTTAAGAAATAGTTACTGCCCCATAAAATTTGACTATGAATATAGAAAAAGAATCAAAAAATGTCAGAGCTGGGAGTAGAGGAATTGTTGAGTTTAACTCCTACAATTTACTGAGAAGGAAACTGAGACTTAGAGGGAGGACAAAATCTTGCTCAAAATCACAGAACTTGTTAGTGGAAAAGTCAGGATTAGAAACTAGGTGCCGTGAGTTCAGTGTCCTTTCCATTACACTATTTGTGATTTCACTGGTCTGGGTACTTGTCTACTATTTTCAATCTCTGCCTTGATTGAAGAAAGTTAAGTTCATATTTATTTGGCAATATAAAGCAGTTAGGTGGTACAGTGGATAGAGTATCAGGCCTGGAGTTAGGAAGACTCATCTTTCTGGGTTCAAATGTGGCCTCAGACACTTACTAGTTGTATGATCCTGGGCAAGTCACTCTCCTTTTGCATTAGTCTCCTTGTCTACTAGAGAAAGAAATGGTAAACCACTCAACCTCACATGGGTTCACAAAGATTCAGACACGACAAGTTTCATAAACATGGGGCAAAGTGTTACTATGGTTAGTTTAGAAGGAGAATGAGTCTACAGTTTTGAAGGTGGTAAATATGCAGTGATTGTGAGAAATTTGAGGATGTTAGAAAAAGAGGACAGGTATACAAGTAAGACTTGGTCGGGCCAGAGATGAGGATTTCAAAGTCATCAGTAATAAATTCTGATAAGAATAAATGAATTCTCTGTAGGCAAGAGGTGAGGATGGAATATTAGAATAGGTAGAGAAAAGAAAGGGGAAGTAAAGGAGACAGATAAAGAATGCTCAGAAACGTAGAAGGGAAACCAAGACAGTGTGGTGCCACACAATGTAAGAAAAGAATCTAGCAGCAGAGTAAATTAGAAGAACCAATCAGATCCAATAAAGTTTCTCATGAAAGGAAAAGTCTGTTTTATAACACATAATTTATAACACATGGGGAACTCCCAGATGAGGAAACCCATTCCTCTAAAGCAGACTGGTATTTTCTTGGCTATTCATAGATTTAAGCTGCCAAGAGCAGAGGTATCAAACTCTTGCAGCAAAGCTCCTAAATCAGATTAAAATGTAACTGGGAAATGTTTAACACAATAAATAAAAATGTAATACAACATAGATAATGTTAATTTGTGGCTTTTAAAGTCAATATGTGGTCAGCAAGGATCTGTTTCTATTTGAATTTTACACCACTGGGCTAGAGTATTGAAAGATTAGGTGACTACAAAGTTTGTATCAGAGATAGGTATAAAAAGGAGAAATGAAGGAAAATATTCAATAGTAAAACAAATAAGAAGCTACAAGAGAAAAGGTCATGTTTCCCCATTAAGAAGTCTATTAAGACTTAATTATGATTTTTTTAAATTAGAGAAAAATATTAGCATCAAGAGTATTATATTTCTTTAATCTCAATCTCAGGTGGTAAATTTGTAGTCATTATTCAGTTACTAAATAGCAACAGGACATTGGGAAGGTTATTTAATATCTTTAGGGCTCAGTTTTCTCATCTGTAAAATGAAGGTTGTAGAGATAATCTTTAAAAGTTTTCTTCTATTACTAAAGTTCTGTTGACTAATATAATTCTTCTACCCAAAATCTAGTACACAGATCATAATCAAAAGTCTTTTACTTTACATCATGAATGATTCTTACATCACTGGTAAATGCAAAGGGTTGTATTTCAGATATAAATGTATATTTCAAGGGTAGGAAAGAGTCAAAGTTTCAGGGGTTATGGAAAGGCAAGGACACTAAATAAACTGTTGGAATGGATGCCCAATGAACCAACCATTAAAAAAAAAACACAACAAAACCGTTACCTTCTGTCTTAGAATCAATATTAAGTATCAGTTCCAAGGCAAAAGAGCAGTAAGGGCTACAGGCAAGTGGTGCTAAGTGTAAAAATTAAATTATCTAGTAATAAAAAATATTATATTTTATGAGGTTTATTAAGGATTATTAGAAATCCAAGGCTACAAAATAATAACCACATGCCCATGGCTGATTAGCCAATTCAGAGTCCCCGTGCTTAGCTTACTTACTACATCATTGCAATGGAATGGAAGAGAGAGAGGGAGGCGTTACTGCCAGTTAAATACCAATTGTGATCTCGCCAACCTGGGGACTCAGGTGAGATTATAGGGAATTCTGGGAACACCAAGGACTTCTGGGGATTGAAGTCTGGGGTTCAAAAATATCCATTTTTTACATAAGCGACTTACCCAGGGTGACACAGCTAGGAAGTGTCAGAGGCCAAATATTAAAACTAGGTCCTCCCATTTCTAGGCCTGGTACTCTATCCATTTAGCCGCTTAGCTTCCCCTGGACCAACCATTTTTGAAAGCGATTTGGAATTATATGCTTGGAAAATGGCTGAAGTGCCTATACTATTTGAACCAGAGACTACTGTTTAGATATAAACCAAGGACTTTAAAACTGAAAGAAAAGTCCTATACATACAGAAATACTTATTGCAGCATTTTGTGGGGTGGGTAGCAAAAAATTGGAAACAAAGTTGATTACAATTAACTGGAGAATACCTGGATAAATTGTGGCATATGAATGAAATGGAATATTAATGTACAGTAGAAAAATGATTAAGTATGGAGAATTCAGAAAAGTTGGGAAGGCTTACTACCTGCTTATTGGCTATATTAAAATGGATGTCCCATAGGCACCTCAAACTCCACGTGTACAAAACAAAACGCATTCTCTTTCTCCTACAAATTGTCCGTCTAATGAATTTCTTTCCACAACTTTCCCTTACCCACATAGTCAATCAGTTGCCAGTTCTTGAGAGAAAGCCTGATGAAAGGAAAGTGATTTGGAGTCAGAATACCTGTTGCAAGGGAGGGAATTCTAACACTCAATGTGTAATTAGTAATTAGGGCAAATGAAGTTTAAAATGCTCCAATAAGATAGTCCATATCTTATACTCTCTTTATGAACCATGAATCTCTTTGATTGGAAATAGTTGATTGGCATGCCTCTGAAGGCCTTAAATAGCTAGAAGTGATGGTTCTAATCTCATCACAAATGAGAACTGGGTGGAAGGTGGACAGCAAAGGAGGAAAGTAGCTCTGAAAAGGTTTTGGCAAGCCCTCACAGCAGAGGTACTAGTTTCTCCTGGCAGCAAGAAGCTATAGCTTATGCAGCAGCCACACTCTAGTAAAACCATAATGGCAGATGGACAAAACCAGGTTGGGGATAACCGACAGGCCTCAAACCTGGTGGTGAATTGGGGGGGGGGGGTGTCTACTCCTGATGGAAGGGGTGGATGAGAACAATTTGTGCAACTCTGCTTTACTAAAATTAAATTTTTGCTTGAGTTAAAAGATATTACCAATATTGATGTCATTTTGGTCCCTTTTGAGTAGGAAGCACAACTACCACCAACAGTCATCCTCTAAGAGACCAGATCATCATAGTGGCAGTATTTTATTTTGCCTCTATTTGTGCTGGCCTTTTCAGTTTTAGCAACAAATGCACTTGGGATGATATGGCTTAGTTGAGCCATTGCCAAGTCTTCTGAAGACCTATTTCCCCCAACTTTTTTGATGTTCTGTGAAAGTGGTATTGTTCACAACTTCCAATGATTCTCCTATTTATTCAACAATTACATGTTCTTGGATGCTATGTCTCTGAATTACATGTTTGTTGGCTGAGGTGATTTAGGGGCTCTTGAAATGTCCTCATTTTTAACTGTTTGTCTCTACATATAGATAATCTAAGAAATGGGGATTGTTAGTGCCTTTAGTGTTGTCTTTTCCAATTTTCTGAACTGATAGCTTATTTAAACAGGTTGGATTGGTGTTTCTAAAATCACAGGCAATATCTTATATTTGTGTTTTATAATTTAATACTGATTTTGACCTTTGCTATAAACAGTTCTGACTACATGGAGAGCTAATTCTGGTATCACAGGAAATCCTATTTGGATTCCCAGGTCAGTGATAAGTTGTTTCCTATTTGCTTATATTGTCAATTTTATATTTTGTGATGAAGATGATCAGTTTACATAATGTTCATCACCTACTAATTTTTAAACCTGACTTTTTATTTTTTGGTACTAAACTATATTTTGTTATGTTCATGTGTGTACATACATACATACATACATACATACATTTTAAACCCTTACCTTCCATCTTAGAATCAATACAAGGCAGAAGAATGGTAAAGGCTAGGCAATGGGGGTTAAGTGACTTGCCCAGGGTCACACAGCTAGGAAGTGTCTGAGGCAAGATATGAACCCAGGACCTCTCATTTCTAGGCTTAACTCTCAATACATTGAGCTACCCAGTTGCTCCCTGTAATATATTTTCATAATCTTTCTCTCTACCCACATATACATTAGAATTTGTGTGTATGTCTACATATAGACATACAAACACTTTGTAGTTTCAAAACAGTTCAAAACAGTTTGAAGGATCTGGCCAATTCTTCATAGGATTTCTCATCCTCTTTAATAGATGTTGTTACATAAGCAATAGTTATCATTGGTTCTACCGTTACAATTTAATAGCTTTCTTCCCCACCATGAACTCACTGGTCTACTATTCTATGTTTCCTGAATAAACTTTGTCTATGTTAGCACTGATTGAATTACAAGATCCTAGAAAACCTGGCTTGTAATTTGGGGGGCATGTTCCCATTGAGTTGAGAACATGGCTATGCCCCTGAGATTCTCAAATTTTTTTGACTCATTATCAGAAAGAATATATATTTATAGAGTAACTGCAAGTACAGTTCCACCAAAGAATATTACATTTATTTCCATTATTTGTAATCTTTTACATAAAGGCCACCCACAGTGGCATCTGAATTATATTAGAATTAATCCTTGGGACCCATTAGGGCATTTCTCAAATTGGGTGCATTAACTTATTAATAAGGCATAGTTTTAATATATTAAATAATATCCTTTAACAGTTGTTTGCCAACTATTTTGCTCCTACTTTAATATTAGTATTTTAATATTTTTCTTCTGAAGTACTTTATTTTAGCCTCTCTAGCTTAGAAGTCTTCCATAGCTAAACTCTAATTTTGAAATCAGTAAATGTTACTTGAATTATGGGGTATGATTAATTATTTTGTTAATTATTTGGGTTTAAAGTGATGAAAATGTTAATAATGCAGAGCAAACTTCAAAGCAGGTCATGAGTAAATATTTTCCTGAGTCAACCGTTAAACATTGACTAGCACCATCTCTATTCTCCCATATCTCTGTGAAATGATCATAAAATTTGTAGAGAAGATAACTCAGAGATCATCTTGTCTATCTTGTTTGAAAACAATAACAACCACAAAACACCTTTTCTAAGACCCCTCCAGTTCATGTTTCAAGGCTACAAGTGAGTGAGAATATGCTAATTGTCAGGAGAATTTGTCTCACTTCTGGTCAGCTCCAATTGTTAGGGATCTTTTTTCCTATCAAGCCTCAAATTTCCTTCTTGACAACTGCCACCCTTACGGGAAAATGCTAAAGAGTATAAAACGTGTAAAGTAGTTTGCAAGTAAAGCATTATGTAAATAAGCAATTATTGTGAGTGATGCTACTTAACATTTGGATAATTTATCAATTAAGAAAAATAAATGTGACCTTTATATTTTACTTGGGAAGTTAATATCTGAACCTCAATGTATCCCAATTATATTTCTTGTCCCAAAGTTTTAGACTATTAGGATATTTTTTGTATCCTGTCACCTGTCATATTAGCAAACTCTCCTAGATTTGTGTTATCTATAGATATATCTGATTAGGATGCCCATCTACATCTTTATAATTAATAAACATTTTTTAGAATCCTTACCTTCTATCTTAGAATTGATACTGAGTTCTAAGGCAGAAGAGTGGGAAGGACTAGGCAACAGGAAATAAGCCATTTGCACAGAGTTATACAGTTAGGAAGTGTCAGAGGCTACATTTGAACTCAGGCCCTCCTACCTACAGGCTTGGCTCTTTATCCACTGAATCACCTAGCTGCCCCTATCAATAATAAATATTTGAAAAAGCTCAGATCAATGAGGTACTCCACTAAAAGCCTATCTCCAAGATGACATATAGCTTCAAATCACTACTCTTAAAAGTTATTCAACCATTTCCAAATCTACTGAACTCTATTACTCTCTAGCAAATATCTTCCCATCTCGTTTATAAGGACTGCCTGAGAGACTTTGTCAGATGTTTTATTGAAATAAATCTACCCGCTTCCTCTTTTTGAAATCTGGAATGTCATTTTTCTTTTTTCTGAGGACTGTAGTACCTTCCTTTATGATATTAAAAAAAGATCAGCCCTTTTTTTCAATTTGTTCAAAATTTGTTGATATGACTTCAAGTACAACTAACTTATTCTCTTACCATCTTCCTATGCTGTTTCTTTATTACTTATTTTTTTCATCCTTTCAAACACAAAGAAGGGCTGCTCTATGTGGCAGAGAGAGCACAAATATAGTGGTAGTCTCTCGGTAACTGAGAATGACTATTGTCTTTGTGCATTATCATCTATTGATGTACCCTCATGTGGCTTTGAAGTCCAAAGACTGAGGCGCAGAGTTTGTGGCACATGGGGCCTGGGACGCCAGTTGATATGGGAGGTGTGGTTGTGGCCTGGTGTCAGCGTTCACGCGTAGCGGCAAGACATCGACGTCGCTCATCTTCAAAGGTGGAAGAGGCATGGTTAATATGGGTTTGCCAGCTGCTTCTGTCAGAGGCAGCGAGTTCTAGTTGCTTTGGTGTAATGCCAGCCCACTTCAAGTTTGACTTTAAGTGATCCTTGAATCTTTTCTTTGGTCGGCCTTGTTTCCCGAGTCCAGCTGACAGTTCACCGTAGAATACCTGTCTTGGTATTCACTGTGGGTCCATGCGGATTACGTGTCCAGACCATTGTAGCTGGGTTTTGAGGACCATGACTTCTATGCTGGTGGAGTTGGCTCTGTCGAGGACTTCCTGATTGGTGATTCAGTCCTGTCATCGGATCCTCGTGATTGACCGGAGAGAGCGTTGGTGGAATTGCTCCAGCTGCTTCATGTGCTTCTGGTACAGTGTCCATGTCTCACAACCGTACAGGAGCAAGCTGAGGACCACTGCGTTATACACTTTGAGCTTCATTGCAGTGCTTACACCGCTGTGTTGGAGGACTTTGCAGCTGCCCAAGTGCCTGGCTGGCCTTTTGGATCCTGGCATTAATCTCATGGTCTAGGGACTTGTCATTGGCGATGGTGCTGCCCAGGTACTTGAAAGTGTTGATGTTAGAAAGCTGTGTGCCGTCAATTGTGATGCACAGCTGGTGAGTTGGCCTCCCTGGTGCAGGTTGGAACAGCACCTCTGTTTTGCTGAGGCTGATAGTCAGGTCAAACAGTTTTGTTGCGGTGGAGAACCTGTCCACAATGGTTTGGAGATGATTTTCTTGGTGGGTCATGAAAGCACAGTCATCTGCAAAGAGAGCTTCCAGGATGAGTCTCTCTGTTGTCTTTGTTTTTGCAGTCAGGTGGCAAAGGTCGAATAGTGAGCCATCCAGCCGTTATTTGATGTAGATGCCCAGGTCTAGATCCATCACAACATGTTGTAATACTTGGGTGAAGTATAGGTTGAATAGTACCGGAGTGAGGACACAGCCTTGTTTCACACCATTGGAGATGTTGAAGAGATTAGAAGTCTCTCCACCAGATAGGACTTCCCCTGTCATGTCAACATGAAAGAGCTGGATCAGTTTGATGAATTTTGCTGGGCAACTGAGCTTGCTGAGGATCACCCACAATGCGTCCCTGTTCTCTGTATCGAACACCTTTGTCAGGTCTATGAAGACAATGTAGAGCCTTAGGTTCTGCTCAAGGCATTTTTCCTGCATTTGCCTCACCGTGAAGACCATGTCGATGGTGCTGCGATCTAGTCGGAAGCCACATTGTGATTTAGGCAGGTTCTGCTCTGAAACAGATGACAGGAGTCTATTGAGTGTAACACAGGTGAGGATCTTTCCAGCAGTGGAGCGTAATGAGATGCCTCTGTAGTTATCACAGGCTGCTCGTGAGCCTTTGCTCTTGTATAGGGCTACGATGGAGGCATCTGGTCAAGGGTGCTTTGGTCAACTGAAGAGGGTCGGTTGAGAAGCTGAATGAAGTGTTCTTTCCACCTGTTGCTGATGCCTTTTTTATCTTTTATGAGAGTGTCACTGTCAGAGGATAGCAAGGGAGTGGTGGTGGGTTTTAATGGCCCATAGACAGTCTTGAGGGCACTGAGAAATTGTTTGTCGTTTTCCATATCAGCAAAATGCTGGATTTCGTCTGCCTTTTCCCCACCATTGGTCTTGCATCTTCCTGATCTCACGCTGTGCCGTGGCTTGGAGAGATTTGAATCTGTCCTTTTTAGGAGCAGAGTTTGGGTTATTTTGCCACTCCATAAAGGCTTTGTTCTTTTTGCTCAAAAGATCTTCAATAGCAGTGTTGTTCTCATCGAACCAGTCCTGGTGGTTGTGTTGTTTGGGGCCTAGGACTGCCTTTGATGTTTCCTTCACTGTGTCTCTGAACTGGTTCCATTTCTCGGTTGAGCTTCCAGTGATCGGTCCCTTGGCAGACAGCTTGTTGTCAAGGCAGGACTGGAATATTTGCAAATAAGATGGATCTCTAAGACGACTCATGTTATAAAATGCGCGAACTGTCTGGGTGTGTTTTGGATGGTGAGGCGCAATGCGCATTTTAAGAGTCGCTCTAACCAATCAGTGGTCTGTCCAGCCTGGGTCCAGTGGCACGAAAAGTCGTTACATCTGGAGACTTCCTCAGCTGCATTGGATGGCTGTGTTGTCTTTTGTGCTCCAACACGCCCTAAGCACTCCACAGTGCTTTGCCGCATCACCCTCTCAGCCATTGAACCTTCTTATTGGTTTCTTCCGTCTGTTCAGCCGAAGCAGTCTTCACATGCTGGGTGAGCAAAGTCCTAGTTCACCAGGGATCGATGACGATGACCTGATGGCTACCCTCACGAGGTTTAGCAGGCCTGTTGAAGCCGTTGCCCGGGGTGTGGCCGCTGCCGCATGCTAGCAGCGACAAGCTGGCTAAACCTCGTGAGGGTAGCCATCGGGTTGTCGACCCCTGGTGAACCAAGGCTTTGCTCACCCAGCATGTGAAGACTGCTTCGGCTGAACAGACGGAAGAAACCAATAAGAAGGTTCAAAGGCTAAGAGGGCGACACATCAAAGCACTGTGGAGTGCTTAGGGTGTGTTGGAGCACAAAAGACAACACGGCCATCCAATGCAGCTGAGGAAGTCTCCAGACATAACAATTTTTCGTGCCAATGGACCCAGGCTTCCAACGCCGAGAGAGTGGGACTGTCTCTGTGCATTGACTTTTCCACTTAAATCTCTTTCACGCACAAGTATCTTTGTGCACACTCATCTATCCTAACCCCATCCACCCTCTTCAAGACCTGTGGCCATGGGGGAGTGGCGACGCAACAGGTGGAGGTGACCACTGGCAGTTGTAGTCACGATCTTGCACGTAGGTGGCCCATGGACCAGTGGTCGCTCGGCCCTGTAGGGCTGCATCCTGGGTGACTGAGCAGCCCTCTCTTTGGGGTGTATGGGGTGCTCAGGGAGAGGTAGTATCTCTGGTTTGGAGGGCTTGTCGTGCCCTCCTAGGGCAGCTCTCTAGCCTCTGACCCCCACCTGACACCCGAGCACAAATATATGTGTTTAGAAATTGAGGCAAACAGGGTGAAGTGCCTTGCTCAGGGTCATACAACTAGTAAGACCAACAACAGAACACTCATGGTAAGAAGGACCACATTTCCTAATAATTGTAGTAATTCTCTTGTTCCTACAGCTACTAGTAAGAGTAGGAGGAAGTGCAGGGTGAAGCCAGGCACAAGCCTGGAGCATAGCATGATCCTCTGCTGGTTTTTTGGTGGAGATTTCCCTGGGAGAACTTTTTCCCTCTCTCCTTTATTGCTGTTTTTATTTTTCTGTGGTATATTTCTTATTGTTATAAGGTGATGGGGGTGTGTGGGGTGGGGAGTTAGGCTTAGATGTAATTTTCCGCTCAGCTTTCCTGCCTGAAATTCTAGAATGATGCTGCTTTTGGCATGCCAATGGGCTGTTTCTTATTAAATATCATAAAAAGCCTCTATTCCTAAGACACAGTATAGATAATTTTGTGTTGTGTTGAAATGTTAACATTCTATATCCCAATGTTTTTCAGATTTAGAAAAACATGCTTTGTATAGACACTTAAGAGGCAGTGTAGCAGAATGGAGAGAGCCCTGAAGTCTAGCCTTTGACATATACTAGCTGTATGACACTAGACAAATTACTTAATTTCTGAGAAAAACTATTTAAGACTAAGTTGAAGAGAAGTTGTCAAACTGTATAACTAGAAGTGGAGTTTCCTTTCCCCAAAGTTCTTCATACTTATGAAATCACAGATTTGGTACCTATTCCTTTCCTTTATAGAAGCACATGATTAGATGCCTGAATTAGGTACCAGAATGCTAAATTTATACTTGTCTTTATGAATTACAATTTTCATTGCATTATGATCTGTAAAGATATTTAATTGCTCAGATAATTTTTCATGTGGACTTCAACCAGTCAATCAATAGTGCCAGGCATCAAGCCAAGTACTAGGGATACAAAGACAGGCAAAGAAAGATAGAGTTCCTGTATTTAATGTAATGCCCTTATATTCTAATGAAGGAGACAAAATGTAAATAATTATATGTGGTGTTCCACTGAGTAGTTTTGGTTGTGTCAGACTTTTTATGACCCCATTTGGGGTTTTCTTAGCAAAGATCCTCGAGTGGTTTGCCAGTTCCTTCTCCAGTTCATTTTACCGATGAGAAATTGAGGCAAACAGGGTAAAGTGACTCGTTCAGGGTCACATAACTAGTAACTATTTGAAGCCATATTTGAACTCAGGTCCTCCTGAGGCTCAGTGTCCTATTCACTGTGCCACCTAGCTGCTCCCAAAAGTTATGTATATACAAGATATAGGCAAAGCAGATGGAATGTAATCTCAGAGAAAAATGCCCCACTTCCTGGAATCCCCTCTTTTTACACCAGATAGTAACCTGATCCTTTCCAGATTTCATGTGCCTAGGCCACTGTCCCATGACCCACCCTGGAGTGCAGAGATGCAGGTCAGACCTAAATGTGTGATCTTGGGAGGGGGTTCCCTTCACACAACATACAACATACAACACACACACACACACACACACACACACACACACACAGTGATACCTCAGTTTTCTTTGATAATTTATCTGAAAACAATTAGCAAAATCTGAAACCAATGAAAACTGAGGCAATTATTTCCATATGAAAGTAAATCCAATTAATTCATTCTAGATATTTCAAAATACATACCAAAACAATAAGAAACAAATATATTATGTATATAAAATAAAAATAAAATACTAATGTAAAGAATAAATGAACATTTAACATGGCATTTACCTTTTTGAAGACTCTTCTTGGTGTATGGAAGATCATGAGGAGGGGAGAGAGGTTATTATTTGGAAGGGGAATTCCCCTCCATAAGGACCTCAGATATCAAGGCATTATCTGGAAAGACTTTGGAAAGAAGCTGATATGTAGAGGAGTTGTTATCTTGATTATGTCCCTCTTTCCAGTTGAGATACTATGGGAGAATTTCTACTTGACTGAGATGAGATATCTCACTTGCAATGAGAGAGCTCATTCATTTTGTATAGTCAGGTATATATTCTCCTCTGTGTGCTTTATCTGATTTTCGTTAACTATCTGGATGGATAAATGGATTTATTTGCTTTTCTATACACTATTGCTCACACTGAGCAGAAGAATGCACAGGTCGCCCTTTGTTTTTCACAAAATTATTATCAAGGTCAGGTGGGCATGCCTACGAAAACCAAGACAAATTTTTTGGAAAAGATCAAGGAAAACCGAAACCGATGATAACTGATGTCAACAAAAATCGAGGTATTATTGTGTATTTTAGCCCTTACCTTCTGTCTTAGAATCCATACTATGTTCTAAGGCAGAAAAGCGTAAAGGACTAGGCAATGGAGGTTGACTTTCCCAGGGTCACACAGCTAGGAAGTTTCTAAAGTCACATTTGAACCCAGGTCCTCTTGTTTCTAGGCCTAATTCAATGCACCAAGTCACCTAGTTGCCACCACAGAATATTTTTATTAAACTAAGTAACCTCAGGCTCCAAGTGGTTCATTGCACCAAACGAACCAGGAACACAAGACACAGTTGCATGACCATGGTGAATTTTTTTGAACCTCTGTTTCCTCGTTCATGAAATGGATGTAAAATGGAGGTAAAACATTACCTACCCTACTAGGTTTTAGAGGACATTTTGTAAACTGTGAAACATTATATAAACGTAAGTGATTGGTATTATAGATACTGACCTTTTAAAGCCTATCTAGTGGTGTGCATTCTGTTTATATACTGTAATGAGGAGAACACAGGATTTGGTGTCAGTCAGGGGATCTGATTTGCACCTGATTCTGCTGCTTTACTACATTTGGGTCCTTGATCAAGACACTTAAAACTTCCTGCATTCTCCTTTGGTTTAAATTAGAAAGTAGTTGAATCATTAACTTTAATGGACAATTTTGGGTCAGTACAACTATTAAGGAAGCTGACCTCCCACCTTGGGGGGACATATGCAGAGCAAACAGCAATGTTGAATGGTTCTGCCTAAATTTTGTATATTTACAAGGAAAGATTCAATGGAGAGGGAGAGAAGTAATTGATAGAAAAACAAGTACAATCAAACTATTTCTTAAAAATCCAAGATATTCCCTTGTATCACTTGGCCCCAAAACTTGCCACTCTATACTAACAAAAAGTTGTGATGAATTTGAGAAAATGGTAGTCAGGATCCTGGCCTCTGGTAACTTCTTTTTAAGTAATTAAAAACTGATTGTTGAGCATACAACATACTCTGCAACTGTCCATGTTATGTTTCATCTATTACACAATGTCTGGTGTTTGGTAACTTAAATTATTGTTAAAGAGGCTATTTTAAGCATAAAGAATGGTAAATGTGATTCATAAGCAGGTGGGAGTAACCATGACTGCAGTGATCATCCAAAAGACAAGCAGCTGACTGTGCACTTATGAGAAGAAACCATAGCATGTGATGAAATCTGGATGAGTCACAACTGAGTGGCTTATAAAAGAATCTCATAGTTCTACATGGTGGGAAAATGATTATAAGTAAAAAGAGGGAGCAGGAATATGATTTTAGTGGAATATGTTATTTCCTTAGGCTTATGATTCTCCCTGGGGCTCCTGATTGCTGATTCACGAGTTAGTGGGTGGTGAAAACTGTCTAGGGGAGGTAACAGCTTATTTGCTTTGGAGATGAATTACTATAAGAACAAAAAATTGGAGGGAGGACCATGAAGCATACTGGCAACATTTTCATATGTAACAATAAAATACTGTTAGGACAAAATCAGTTTATATTTTATTAGAATGTTATCAAGATGATTTTTTAAAAGCTACATAAGTTAAACCAGTCGGTCAACAAACATTTATTAAACACCTACTATGAGCTAAATACAAAAAAAAAAAAAGCAAAAGGCAGTTCCTCCTCAGAGAGTTCACAGTCTAATGGGAGTGGCAACATGCAAACAGCTCTATACAAACAAAATATAGACAAGTTGGGAATAATCAACAGAGAGGAATTAGGAAAGGTTTTTTGTTGATGATGGGATTTTTAGCTGGAATGGAAAGAAGCCAGGTAGAGATGAGGAGATTAAGCATGTTAGGGACTGGGGGAGCCTTAGTTTAGCTTGAGTTAGGAATATCTTGTTCAAGAAGCAATAAGGACAGTGTCACTGGATCCAAAATTTATGGATCAGTGTATGATATAAGAAAATTGGAAAAGTGGAGTGTGAGAATGGAAGAAGAGTGAAAAAGGGCAGGTTATAAAGCACTCTGAATGCCTAACAGGGAATTATACTTTATCCTGGAGGTGATAGAGAGCCACTAGAACTCTGGAGCAGTTCATTTAAAATTTTGATATATCAGTATTTCTCACAAGAGTTCTTAGATCTGGAACTGGAAGGAACATCAGAAGCCATTTGGTCTAACTCCATTTTACAAGTAAACTGATACCCTAGGAGGTTAGTTGGCTTATAAGCTGGAAGGTTATAACAGGAGGTCAGACCCTTTTCACTTTACAGAAGATGGGACTATGATGCAAAGACTTAACTGAAGTTATACCATCAATCAACAACTTTGTATCCTTGGCTAGTAAGCAGCAAAGCCAAAAAAGTCAAACAAAGGACACCGAATGTCTCAAGACTTGGTGATGTAAAGAGAATGAGGGAGTGCAGTTGATTCTGAGAGTGTAGACAGAAATTCAGAGGCGATGGTGTATGGGGAAAAGATATTAAGTTCTGTTTTAGAATTGGAGATGGATATGAAACATCCTGCTCAGAATGGCCAACAGGAAGTGCAATTAGTAAACAGCTCAAAGAATTAGAAACTGGGTCTAACTGCTCCTACTCCAATGATCTTTTCATGATACTAGAGGGGACTTTTCTTTTCAAAATGTTATGCCTTTTGCTACTTTTCTTTCTAAATACATCATGTCCTACCTCATCCCTTCCCCTTTCCCTAGCCCAAGGAGTAAGGCACCAGAGGCAATATTTTATCATATTTCTGAGTCTAGGAACCATGCTTTTTACTCTACAACATACAGCCTTGCTGAGTACCTTGGCTACTTAATTCAGCTATATGTACAATAGAAGAAGTTGATATGTTTTTTTGTCTTGACACTATAACATCTCTCCTTAAGCATGCATTTAATTATTTCTTATCATTATTCTTTGATTTTACACAGTCTTCATTTCTAACTAGATTCTGCCTTGTCTCCTGCTATCCAGCAAGCCAACCTAGGTCACAAAAATTTCAAAAGAGGAACAAAAACACTGACTGACAGCATATGGAATATTTTAAACCCAAACCCCTGATTTTTCAACGAAGCGAAGGAAGTGCATTTTCTTGACCTGGAGCTAAATTTGATCATAAAAATTTCAAAAAATTCAATTTTGTTTATCTTTCAACTCATGATAGTCATTTTGTATATTAAAATTCTGTTTACTGTACCTTACATCAATTCATACAAACCTTCCCATTGTGATATGGAAATCACTTTAAAAGACTGATATATATTAATTTAAGGTCGCCAAGGAATTCAGCTATGTAATTCCTAAATGAAAACTCAAGTCAGCTGTCAACCTTTTTATGGTGTTTTTACAAACAGGAGGAAGAAAAGTATTAGGGGGGGGGGGGGGGGGAAGGGAGAGAAGGAAATACGGCTTAAATACCCACTCTGCTTAGGCTGAGCCAAAGGCCCAATGCCCTGGATAGCCGAGGCAAAGAAAAGAGATCAGTCCCTATCACTCACGTGACCAAAATGGAGAAAACAGTCTGTGGGCTCCTCCACCCCAAATACCAGGCTCCAACAACCTCTCTCCCTCACAGGAAGTCACGAGAACTCCTGAGCTGTCCTCTACCTCACTTCCTCTCTCTCACATATGCCAATGGTGGCTCTAGCTTGACCTAGGACTGCTCAGAGGTCTGTCCTTTTTGCACATGTCTGTTGAAGGCCATATTCTCAAATAATTAAATCTTGAGTTTTGCTGCAGCCCTTCCTAATCTTGTTACCCTGAGTAGGGTGGAGATTGTAGTTTCCAAGACCTGATTCTGTTATTCCAAGTATCTCTATTGTTATTGATCAAATCCCATCTTCTAAAGAATGGTCTGAATAGGGTTGAGTAGTTTTGAAATTCACACCATGGTGGGGCGGAGCTAAGATGGCAACAGAGTTGCAGGAACCATAGGATTTTCTTTCTAACCAATCATTACAAAGCTTTTCAAAAGGACAAAAATCAAAATCAGATGAGTAAAGAGGCTCTCCCATGGGAGAGGTAGGCAGTGTTTGGGGATTTCCATGCTATAAGGGGTCAAAAACTACACTTTTCAAAGCATGAGCTAATCACCCCTCCCCTACACCACCTACTGCACCAGAATCAGAGCAAGGGCTGGCCAATCTCTAAGTTCTCAAGGGCTGGCTCAGAGCACCAGAAACTTATCCCTGAGGGCAGTGCAAGGTCTTGGCAGTGAAACCTGGGACTCCCTGAAGAGCAAGGAAGCTGGATAGCAGAGTGGGGAGCTTGGGCACAACCGCTTGGGCAGAACCAAGGCTGGCCCCCACAGCTGGGACTGGAAAATTGCCTCAGGGCAAAACACTTTAAAGCACAAGAACTGCCAGGATAATACTATCAACACAAAATCCTGCAAGGCAGAAGCTAAGAAAGCAATGTCCACCAATGTATAGGAATGCAATCCACAAGTAGCAAAAGAATTAAGCAGCAGCAGAAAAAGCTTTTGACCCTGGATAATTTCTATGGAGAAAAAGAGCAAAATACAGAAATAACAGCAGAATGACAAACAAGCAAACACATCCAAAATTTAAAAAAAAATGGAAATTGGTCACAAGCTCTTGAGGAATTGAAAAAGGAGTTCAAGAACCAAGTAAGAAAGATAGAAGAAAAATGGAAAGAAAAGTGAGAAAAAGAAATGAAAGTAATCCAAAAAGAAAATAACAGTTTAAAAGACAAAATAGTCCACATGGAAAAAGAAGCACAGAAATTGTATAATTAAAAATCTGTTATCCAAAAAAAGAACTACATTTCCCAGGAGCCCACTGACTTCCTGTCATTATGTACTTCCTGTAGACGGGATAAATATTGAGTGGGTGGTCCTGCTCATGCTCTTGGGCGTGCAGCAAATGTGGTAACAGTGGTGAGTGGGGATTTTGAAGTGGGTTGATCAGCCATGGGCACATGGTCTTTATTATGTATCCTCTTCATTCCTTGATTTCTAATGATCATTAATAAATCCCTTAAAAATATATCATTTTTATTATTGAGATTAATTTTATTTTGACTTTTTGGCAACCACGAAGGGAGGAAAAAATACATAAAATAAGGCCAAGTAATGCTGTTTCCCATTTGATGCAAAAATCGAGTCCCTTTTCTGTCATTCATAATGTGGCAACTTTCTGTAGTCCTGGCTACTGATTACATAAATCATTTTAATTTGGGTCCTGATACAAGGGCCTGTTATAGATTTTTCCTTTACTTAAAATTTTTTCACGTAAGACTTTGATAGTCTATATTTCATCCAGAATTTATCTTTTCTCTTTTATTTGAATTTTTTTTGATGTTTTTGATTTCTCTTGCCAATTGATTCATATACCTCATAACTCAGCCATGCATCCCCAAGTGATCCCTGTGTTTTTCAACACCCTCTTCAGGGGGGAATATATTATTATTCTAAATTGCAAAGTATAAATTCTTTTGAGAGTAATTTTAGGTTAAGAAATATGATACCTCTCCAAATCCAGAAAGTGAACTGTTTGGAGAAGGCACCATGAAGATGCCTCCAGACCACACTGCACCAGAAGATCCAAAGTGAACTTTGAGTGTGGTGATCTGAACTGTGTGGGGTTGAATGCATTTGTTTTGTACGTACACTCTTATGCTGAAGGGGACTTCCCCCTAACTGGCTTTTGCCATGCAGCAAGCATGGTGATGGTGGCAAGTGGAGATTTTGAAATGGGTTGATCAGCCATGGACATGTGATCTTTATTTTGTATCCTCTTTATTCCTTGATTTCTAATGATCATTAATAAATCCCTTAAATATAATATTTTATTACTGAGATCTAATTGTAATTTTTATAAAATTAAATTAAATAATAAGCAAATTGGAGACTAGAATTGACCTGTTCGAAGCCATGAAAAGCAGAATAGACCAAACCAAAAAGGGAAATCAAAAGATTATAGCTGAAAATCAATCTTTAAAGACCAGAATTGGGCAAGTAGAAGCCAATGATCTCATGTGAGAGCAAGAATTAATAAAGCAAAATAAAAAGAATGACAAAATAGAAGGAAACATGAAATATTTCATTGAAAAGACGACTGACCTAGAAAACAGATCCAGGAGAGACAATTTGAGAATTATTAGTCAACTGAAAACTTGGAAAAAAATAAAAGCCTTGACATCATATTGCAAGAAATTATCCAAAATAACTACCCTGATATTCTTCAACAAGAGAGCAAAATAGACAATGAAAGAGTCCATAGATCACCCTCTACATTAAATCCTCAAAAGACAACCCCTTGCAATGTAATAGCCAAATTCAAGAGCTTCCAGGCCAAGGAGAAAATATTGCAAGCAGCCAGAAAAAGAATTCAGATATCAAGGGACCCGAGTCAGGTTTACACAGCATCTGGCAGCCTCTACACTAAAGGATCACATGGCTTGGAATATGACATTCAGGAAGGCAAGAGAATTCGGTGTACAACCAAGAATGATCTACCCATCAAAACTGACTATATACTTTCAGGGGAAAGTATAGGCATTTAACAGAAGATTTCCAAGCATTCCTGAAGAAAAGACCAGAACTAAATGGCTAAATGCAAAATTCAAGAGATCCATAAAAAGGTAAACAAGAAAGAGGGAGGAAAAATTTTAAGGGCTTCAGTAAGGATAAATTGATTACATTTTTATATGGAAAAATCCATATATCTATATCCATAACTCTTAAAAATTATTTTCATTATCATAGTAGATGTAGAGGTTGTAGTACTAAAGTGTTTAAGATGATATGAAAAGAAAAAAAGGAGAAGAGAGGATGGTACTAAGAAAAACTTGAAGGAAGCAGAAAAATAGGATAAGTTAAACCGCATAGTGAGGGGTGGGGGAAAATACTATTATAAGAAGGGGAAGAAGAGAGTGGTAATAGGTAATACTTAAACCTTACTTTCAGTGGAACCAGTGCTGAGAGGAAAGAGCAGCCAGATCTATTGGGGTATAGAATATATAGAATATATATGGAATATAGAATTCTATCTTACCCTACAGAGAAGTTGAGAGGGAATAACAAAGTTGAGATGGGGGGTATTAAAAAGGAGGGAAAAGGAGGGAGGAGCAATTAATAGACCTTTTTATAAATGGTTTTGCTTTTTTTTTTCTTTAGATTTTTTGAAATTTTATTTAATTTAGATTAAATTAATAATTAAAATTAATTTAGAATATTTTCCCATGGTTATGATTCATGTCTTCCCCTCCTCTCTTCTTATTCCCCCCCCCCCCATAGCTGAGGTGCAATTCCACTAGGTTTTACATGTTTCATTGATCAAGAAAAGGTTTTGCTTTAATATGATTTCAAACCATATTCAGATCATGATTCCTTGACTGCTTCTCTACTTCTACGTCAGAAGTTTTTCCATGCTGCCAACCCCATATAATACTGCCTTGATTTGTGAGTTCCTCCTTAGAATTTCCCTTTTAGGCAATGCCCATGCCAATCACCTTCATTTCAAAGCCAGCTTAGGTGCTGATTCTCTGGACTATTTTTCTACTCTGCTTTTCCCTTCTTCAACTTTTCGGCTTCTTTTTCATGTGTTGTCTTTTCTCTTTTGAATGTAAGCTCCTCGAGGGCAGGATTTTCCTCCATTCTTTGCTGATGTATCACAATCTGTTCAAGTCTCTTCTGGAATAATGTTTATTGTATTCATCAATGTTCTTAAGTCTTAAAAGGTTCTTTTTCTTTACAATTTTGTAGGTTCTCCTAGTTCTATTTATTTTATATAGATCTTCCTAGACTTCTCTGGATCCCTATTTTTTAACAATTTTGTACAATGCATTAATATTCCATCACATCCATTATTCCTTAACTTGTTCTGCTCTGGATTGATAGGCATGCCCTTATTTTCTGATTTTTTTTTTGCTACAACTAAAAGGGCTGCTATATATACTTTTGTACATTTGGGTTCTTTTTCTCTTTTTTATCTCTTTGAGGCATAGACCTAATAGTATTGCCATGTCAAAGGGTATGCACAGCACAGTGATTTTACTTATAGTGATTACAGTGACATGTGGGGGGAGCTAGTTCTAAATTTCTTTCCTAAATGGTGGAACCAATTCATAGTTCCATCAACAGTAAGTACATTAGTAGTATGCTGAACTTCTCAGTGATGGAAACAATGGTCATTTTCCATTTTGGTCTCTGCCAAACAGATATGAAGTAGAACTGCAGAGGCATTTTAATTTATATTTCTATTATTAGCCATTTGGAACATTAAAAAAAATATGGTTGTTGATAACTGGGGTTTCTTCCTTTATGGATTATCCACATCCTTTGATCTTTTATCTCTAGAAGTTCTTTTGATATTCAAATCTGTGAATAACAGACCTTTACCAGAGACACCAGTTAACTGTTTAATTTTTAATTCTGTTGATTTTGTTTTTGCAGGAAAATGATGAAAAATAGATTAAGGTAGTCTTAAGCAAAAAAAAAAACACTTGAATGAAATGCAAAAAAATAGTTTCTTTTCCCATTAATTTTAAGTAATTAAAACTATCCAATTTTTCTTCTGTGATGCCTTTTACATCTCTTTTAGGTCTTCTCTTATCCACAAGTACAAAAGATATCTTCTTGCTCCTCTAATTTTATCTTTACTTATTATCCCTCAAGCATAGTTGTGAAAGGTTGTTCTCATTCTCTAATTTTAAAAAATAGCTTGACTTTTCATATTCAGGATGTACATCTGTTTTTAGTTTATTGTAGATGTAAGTCTAAACCTAATTTCTGTCAACTGCTTTCCAGTTTTCCCAGCTCTTGTCAAAATGGAAGTTCTATATTTGCTTCACTTACATGTCTTCAAAAATGGTTCTCTATCTGTGCAAATTAGATCAGATAATCCCATCTTCTCATCATCCCACTCCAATTGAGAACACAAGAAAAATAAAACCCATTAAAAACATGTATAATTGATAACATTTCATTGGTCTTTTTTTGAAAAAAAATTCTTTATTTTACATTGTGAGTTCTTTAACTCAGGATATTTATATTTTTAAAGATCACTAGAGCCATGAGAGGAGCTGAATGCTGGATAGACCACCTATTGGTTAGAGCGACTCTTCAAATGCACATTGCGCCTCGCCATCCAAAACACGCCCAGACAGTTCGCGCATTTTACAACATGAGTCATCTTAGAGATCCATCTTATTTGCAAACATTCCAGTCCTGCCTGGACAACAAGCTGTCTGCCAAGGGACCACTCACTGGAAGCTCAACCGAGAAATGGAACCAGTTTAGAGACACAGTGAAGGAAACATCAAAGACAGTCCTAGGCCCGAAACAACGCAACCACCAGGACTGGTTCGACAAGAACAACACTGCTATTGAAGACCTTTTGAGCAAAAAGAACAAAGCCTTTATGGAGTGGCAAAATAACCCAAACTCTGCTCCTAAAAAGGACAGATTCAAGTCTCTCCAAGCCACGGCGCAGCGTGAGATCAGGAAGATGCAAGACCAATGGTGGGAAAAAAGGGCAGAAGAAATCCAGCGGTTTGCTGATATGAAAAACTACAATTAATTTTTCAGTGCCCTCAAGACTGTCTATGGGCCATCAAAACCCACCACCACTCCTTTGCTATCCTCTGACGGTGACACTCTCATAAAAGATAAAAAAGGCATCAGCAACAGGTAGAAAGAACACTTCAGTCAGCTTCTCAACCGACCCTCTTCAGTCGACCAAAGCGACCTTGACCAGATCCCCCAAAACCGCTCCATTGAACAACTTGATGTCCCTCCTTCAATAGAGGAATTTCAAGCGTTATGGAGCAACTCAGTCTTCGTGGGAAGGACCATTCCAAATATTGTTAACTACTCCAACATCCATGAAGATTGGAGAAAAGGACTCATGGATTCACTGCTCACATGTGAAGAAAGCATCTTCTGCAGAGACTGATTGACTATATCCTATCATATGAATTGGAGATAATAATCCATAGACAAATGGATGCTGTTCTTTTTTTGAGAACACATTGAATTACTGATTTTTCCTTATTTATATTATTTCTTTTCTTTATTTTGATTAGAATATTTGATTTTTCTCATTTTTGTACTGAAGGTACACATAATTAATATTATTATTTATTAATATTTTATTTATTAATATTTTTCCTGCAGTAATAGAAGTTAATATATATTCTTGCTATAATATCAATATATACCTAAAAGCTTTAAACTATGGGAACCTGCCATTTATTGATAAAATATTATAGGACTGTGATTAATGTTTATGTATGATTCTAGAAAAAGGGATAAAAAAAACAAGGAGCATAGACTTAACCTGAATAGTGCCAAAAAGAGCACACAGGAAATACTAATGTGAGACTCGAGGTTGCGACGCTTGACATATGCTAAGTCGTAGGACTTCCTTGTATCTACACTCTTTACGAAGTACTCATACAAGTACAAAATTTGACTATCATGCTGGCTCCCTATATCCCTGAGAATGACAAAAAAAAAATCAGACGAGGGAATGACATTTCCCCATCAAAATAGAATTCTAATTCTTCTCTTCTTATATTATGGCAACTTCCTGTAGTCTTGGCTACAAATGACTAAGTGAAATATTACTGCATTCTGTCCTACATACTTGTGGGATAGAAATTACTTTAAACTGGACCTATACAAGGCCTATTTTGAATTTTTCTTATGTTTTTGATTATTTTTCTCTTCTTTTGATAATTGACTCATACACCCCCATAACTGAACATTGCATTCTGAGCTAAAACTTGATGTTTTTTAGCGCCTACTTCAGGGGGGATTGTATTTTAATTTAAAATCTAAGCATTTTTGAATTTTTTGTTTGAGATTGTATTTTTATAAAAATCCAAGAATTTTGATTTTTTGTTTAAGATTGTACTTTTATAAAAATTCAAGATTTTGATTTTGTTCGAGAAAAGATCTTCAAGAAAGAAGCTTGAAACTTTTATATCCAGAGAATGAACTGTTGCAGAAAGATGCCAGAAAACTTACACTTCATCAAGAAGATCAAGAATGAACTTTGGATATGATTGGTTGAATTGAACTTTGATTGTAAATGTACACATTCATGCCAAAAGGGACTGCCCCTAATTTGGCTTTCTGTCAATGTGCCTAGCAAAACATTGGTTTTGCTTTCTTTTCCTTCCCTTCCCTTCCCTTCCCTTCCCTTCCCTTCCCTTCCCTTCCCTTCCCTTCCCTTCCCTTCCCTATTTCCTCTCTCACTATTCTAATTTCTCTTAAAAAATTTAATAGCGTATATCTATAGTTAGAAGTGTATTTTGAATTACAAAATTGATTATGTTAATTGATCAATGGGGAGACTGGTCTCCCATGATCATCAGGGGGGATTGTAAACCTCAAAATTTCTCAGACTTATGAATGTTAGGGGTTTCCCCCATTGGGGAATCTTCTACTTAAAAAAATTCCCTAGCAGATAGTGAGAATTCTACTTGAATGTGAGGGCTTCTTGCCTTGGGACTATCCCTACTCCACCCTACTTAGGACTGCTTTAGGACAGAGAGCTCCTTGAGAACAATGAAAAGTGCTTTGACCCATGCTTATGTAAAGGACAGGAAGTTCTTTGAATCATGACTATTTTAGAATTGATACAATGGGATACTAAGTACCTATAAAGGTGGGGCAACTTGTAAACTACTTAAACCTAAAAGGGTGATAACTTATTCAGAGGTTTTTTCTTAATGAAATTTGTCGACATAGCAGCATTTTTTTCTGACTTACTAAAGAGATTAAAACTACTCAGCTGTGAATTCAAAATGGGCGGTCCTTTAGAAACATCTACAGTGATTGGTAGATGTAAGGACTTAGGGGAGGTGACATAGGAGATTTTGCCCTTAAAAATAAGAGCTCAGAGAAGAGCTGGATCTGATTCTGAGGGAACTCATTTTGAGGAGATCTTGATCTCGACTTCTGATTCTCATTCTGGAGGAGAGCTCCTTGAGGAGCTCCTCTGAGGGGCTCTGTCCATCTGCGGTAGGAGCTCTGGAGGCTCTTGAGATAGGCCCTTTGAAACAATCTCTGGCTGGAAGACTCTTTGAGGAAGGATGCTGGCCTGGTATCCTTGTTTATTCAGACCTTGTGGTGAGTGTTAAAAAACTGACTGATTTCTCTTTTAAGACTCAGGTCTAGGCCATATTGGCTTGAGGCCCTTCATACTTATTCCTCTCTCTCTCTCTCTCTCTCTCTCTCTCTCTCTCTCTCTCTCTCTCTCTCTCTCTCTCTCTCTCTCTCTCTCTCTCTCTCTCTCTCTGATTACTCATTGTATTGTTAATTAAAATCTCTATAAAACCCAATTGACTTGGGTATTTGAATAATTGGGAATATTTCCCTGGCGACCACCTTATATTTGATTTTAAAACCCAAGACACTGTAGTGAAACATATTTCTGTGGTCAAATTTACTCACCCTCTCTTATATCTATCACAATTTATATCTTCCACTATTTTAATCACTACAGTTTAAGACCTCAACCATTTTAAATCTCACACTATGCTAACTGGATTGGCAAAAGACTCAAGAGTGTCTTGCATTATCTCTTCTAGGAATTCTAGTTGGGTTTCTGTCCTGTGTTTTAACTCTGAGGCTTTGCTTGTAGATGTTTTAGAGTCATTCTCTTATACACTGGTATTTTAGATATCATTGCCACCATTATAATGGGATTCTTTTTTTGCTTGCCCATTGCTCCAGTCTATTTTCTGACTCTGGAATTGATCTTAGGGTTGAGCTCAGATACACATCTATAAGGAAGGTCTGAGCTGGTTTTGTTGCTACTTTTTTGGGTGTTAACTCAATAACACAACTTGTATTATTCCAGGATCTTCAGGGACAGGCTGAGGACTTGCAAGCTTTTAGTGTTTCCAAAGGGGTCTGATCCAGGGTAAAAGTCTTGTCTGCTGTCTCTCTAATCTGAGTTCTGTAAATTCCTGACCTAGGTTTAGTCTGCATAAACACGAAGTCTGCTAGACTGCCCCTATGAATACAGGGGAAAGCTACTGGTTCAAAGTGGGAGAAATATAAGGTTCCTCTTTGGTCTGGGTTTTCTTTTCTTGTTTATTCCTCTGCAGGATGGGCTATATGCTAGAAATGAGACCGTGCTCTGGGTGACAATACTGCTATTGCAGCCTTTTGAACTTCCTCCTTGCTGAACTGATGGGTGAAGATCCCTTTTTCCACTGTGCTTTGGATCTGTGACCCAAGATTGGACAGCGGTGACAAAACTGCCATTTGACACTTGTGTCTGTTTTAGTGCCCCAGTATAGATCTCAGATGTCCTTTTGTGCTAGTGCACAATTGGGCAATGGAGTGCTTGCTCCAAGTCCTGTGTGCTTCTGACCCCAGTGTCTGTAGACCTCCCTATGCTACTTTGGCAAAAGACTCAAGAGTGTCTTTTTCCTCCCTCAGGATTAGGTCTGATGCATTTTATAGATCTGTCTGGAAGAGTTGTGGACAGAAACTCAACTGTGTTGCTTCTTTCTACTCTGCCACTTTGGCTCTGACTCTATCTTTAATTTTTTTTTTAAACCGTTACCTTCCGTCTTGGAGTCAATACTGTGTATTGGCTCCAAGGCAGAAGAGTGGTAAGGGCTAGGCAATGGGGGTCAAGTGACTTGCCCAGGGTCACACAGCTAGGAAATGGCTGAGGCCAGATTTGAACCTAGGACCTCCCGTCTCTAGGCCTGGTTCTCAATCCACTGAGCTACCCAGCTACCCCCACTATCTTTAATTTTTAAAAGAAGCTCCACTGTTTTCATAGTGAAGTGAAAAGAATGTTGTTGGGATTAGGGAAGACCCAAGTCAAATCCCACTTGAGAATCAATCATGTAACCATGGCCAAATCATAATCTTTCTGAGCCTCAGTCTCCTTCTTTATAAAATAAGGTTGATAATACCGATATTTCACAGAGTTCTTGTGAGTCAAGTGAGAATTACTATAAAGTACTTTGCATTCTTGAAATCATTTAGGTATTATTGAGGACTTTGATGTTGCTGATTATAATCCTAACCTAAGCAAGTTTGACAAAAAAATACAAACACAAGAAACTGATATAATTTATTACAATTTAACATCATGCATTTGAACTCTATTGAAAACAATTTTATTTTTTATCCAGAACTATAATTTTATATATGTGGATAATTCTTAATCAGAACACCCCTTCCATGCTTTCACTCAGCCCCTTAGAAGATCAGCAGTGACTCAATCCCAAATTTTCCTTAATCTGTGGCCAGCTGTCTAGTTACCATCCATGCTTCCCTTTTCTATATTAATACATACAAAAACTACACTGAATTCTCAGATCTCAGGACACTAGGATTTTAGGGCATTAATATACACAAGGGGGAACTTCTCAGAAATGGTAAGATAGTCTCAAAACATTTACATTATTGCATCTGATGAGGTGAGAGAAGATCAACAACTAGAAACACTGGCCAACTAAAATCACTGGGAAGATTTGTTCCAGAGAATCCAAAAGGCAGATTAGTTACTTCTCCAAAAAAAGGCTCATTATTTATACTTGATAATTTTGCAAGTAATATATGTAGAAGCTAATATTCTCACTATTAGTTATAAACCTGTAACCAATATGCATAGTATCTCCTTTTGCTGTGGTGAAAATTTTCACCTTTTAAGATTATTATAATATTGAACAATGGCCACCAAGGAATTTACTTATGAAATTCCTAAAATGAAACACTAAAGTCAGAATAGAGTTTATGGAGGTTTAATCACAATGGGAGTAGGGAAAAGGAGAGGGAGAGAAGGAGAGAGGAGAAAAGGGAAAGGGGTTACTCAACCTCTGACCAAGGCAGAGGGAGTTTAGGCCCAAAGGGCCAAGGTGGAAGGAATCAATCCTTGACTCACATGACCAATCTGAAGGGAAGCTGTCTGTGGGCCTCCTCTCTGTTCAAGCTTCTAACATGAACTGGTCTCTAGCCCTCTCTACAGGAAGTCAGCGAATTCAAGAGGCTGTTCCCTACCTCACTTCTTGTGCCTCACAAGTGCTAATGGTGGATCTAGCTTGGCTTAGGACAGCCCAGGTGGGCAGTTAGTTATTTCTGATTTGTCATCGACTAGCACATGCCCGTGTAGTGTGGGTTTGCACAATTTTTTGGGTGCTAGACCAAGATGGAGACTTTTAAAATTCACATTTTTAGAGAAAAAGAACCAAGTTTTCAAAGTAGAAATCCTGAAGCCATCAGTTCCTCCACCCTTCTTAAAAGAGGGATTTGGATGACCAAGTAGAAGGGGCACTGAATTTAGAACTAAAGAAGTCAGGTTACATTTCAAACTGCTCATTATTTTACCTGTGACTTTGGGTAAGTCACTTAAAATCTCTGGGTCTTGGTTTCCTCATTTGTAAAGGATATAGTTGGACTAGATTTCTAAGGTCCTTTTTCTACTCTATGAACTAAGACTTATTTTAAAAATGGGATATGCTCAACTGGTCTCATACACTGAAATGATATCCTTCAGGCTTACCTTGATGTGACAATTGATGTCAGTAATTCAAGTAGCTTCTTAAGGAAGCAATAACAATATTGTATGTAATTTTAAAATGTTTACTAAAATTCCTGCTTTCCAGCAGCTAATTTGGGGGACTCGGGAGAGGAGTTGACTTAAATTTTTAATGTTCATAATATGTAATTCTATATGTATTTGCATCTCTTGATACATGTAAAACAGAACTAAACCTCGCTTTTTTTTCTCCACAAAGGAAGAATATAGTTGAACTCTGCCTGTAATCACGGTCTATGAAGATTTAGTGGGGCACTAGAGTTTTGAAAATGAGCGTCAGAGGAAAGAAAAAGCAAACAATCTTATTGTGTTCAAGTATCTGGGACATTTCCCATCCAAAGGCAATTGTGAGAATCTTTTTGTTGGCAAAATATGCTTGTGGTTGAAATGCCTGTAGTATTCCATGTGAGAGAAAAGGAAGCCTTTTGATTTAATTCCCATTTGTCAGGTATGATCAATGTTTCCTAAGTTAATCTGCCAAGTTAACTAGTTTTCCAGATGGATATATTCCTAATGTGCCCATTAAACATTTCCATGTTCATAACATTAAGTCATTTTATCCTAACAGTTAACTCCATGAAAGTTTTCATTCCATACAGTGTAATCTCTTCATTGCTATCATAGAATTGAAAAAAACTCTATAGTTGAAAGGCATCTGAGAATCTAAGAGCTCATTTAGCCTTACCCCATTATTTCTAGGCAAGGAAACCAAAGATCAGAGAAATGATACAGGTCATATACCAAGTTAGTGGCAGAACTGCAATTAGAATCTAGGTATTCATTGATCCTTCCATCAGGCTAGGGGAAATCAATTCCTGGGCCTTATATACACGAAACATTTGTTCTAGCAATGAGCTATATTCCCCTCTACTTTTATTCTTTAACAAGTAAATCAAGAACTTGCCTTGAGGAGCTAACATTCTACCAATATTCTTATAGAAAATTATTAGCTTTATTACAACTAAAGAAAAAAAAAGGGAAAAACAGTAATCCAAGACAGATCTTTAACAGTCTCCTAAAGTATATAAAAAAAGAAAAATATTAGATCAACATTAATACATTTTAAATGTTCAAATTTTTTTACCTGGAACATCATCACCAGTATTATAGACTTTTCTTTCTCTTTAAAAAATAAGAACAAAAAATTGATAGGGAAATTGAGTTGTAAAGAAAATGACTAAATCCAAAATTATATCATAATTGAGTAATTGCAATAGGAATAGAGTGTGGGATTTTCTGGTCACAAATAACAATGCTTCTCTATTTAAATCTGGTCCCTCATAAAAATTTAGTTTAAAATCAGGAAATTCAATACTAGAGGAAAAGTAGCAATAAAGGTTATATCTTTCAATGTGGAGGGACAAGAGGAAGTAAAGAGAATATGAATGGCACCAAAAGGGATATATTCCATGTATCACAAAGCTATGTTCAAAGAAATTCAGTTGAGGAAAAATATACTAAGAAGTTAAGATTTTAAAATAATATTTTATTTTCCCCAGATTAAATGTAAAAGTAATTTTAAACATTCCTTTTAAAAACTGATAAGCAATATATGTATTTTACATGTGCAATCATGTAAAAAATTTTCCCATATTAGTCATTTTGTAGAAGAGAAGAAATGCTAAGTTTAAGATTAGTTTTAATAAGTCCTATAAAATGAAGTGCTGGGGGCAGCTGGGTGGCTCAGTGGATTGAGAACCAGGCTTAGAGATGGAGGTCCTGGGTTCAAATCTAGCCTCAAACACTTTCCAGCTGTGTGACCCAGGGCATTTAACCCCCATTTGCCTAGCTTTTACCACTCTTCTGCCTTGGAGCCAATACACAGTACTGACTCCAAGACAGAAGGCAAGGGCCCCAATAAACAAATAAATAAATAAAAATAGAATGAAGTGCTTTTCTAGATGTGGAGAAGGTAGGAAGAAGAAAGAGCTGGCATTTTGATCTTACAATATAAAAATCACTTTTGTAGTTGTTTAAAGAGTTCAATAATCTACATCATTAGGATAATATTTTAAGAATCGATTTTTTAGAGTATTTTGGATTATAAGATGCTTTGGCTAGAAAATTCATTAATTTAGAATTCACCATTTTGGGTTTTGTAATATTCAATTTAAAAAAGGACAGGGGTAAACTTTACTTTTATACTAAGAAAAAAAAATTTTACCAAGCAATTAACAGGTATGCAAAATTATCAAATGAACAGTTATTTATGTTAGGGACAAACTATTTTCAAGCACTTTAGATTCACTACTTGTTGAGCAAATTTCATTTTCCACAGAAGCGTAGATATATTACAAATCACTTTTCTTTTACACGACTGTCTCCAGATAACTTGAATAGCTATTTCCTTAAAAAATATTCAGACATTCGATTTCAAATTAGCCTCTCCAAAATTAGTTTCAACTATTAGTATTATATTAGTATAAATTGCACACACATTTATAGCTCTAATAGTTAACCCTAACATAGGTATTTCAACCTCACAAGGACAATAAACGTTAGAGGCAGGGCTCTAAGTCTGATACTTGGCAAAGATTTTAGAGGAAATGGAAAACATTTAAAATACATTCACACATTAATACAAAAAACAAATTGCATCTTTTCATTTTAGGAGAATTAGAGAAAGGGTGTATGATTGAGGGCAAAGATCCCTGGATGTGGTCAGGAGAACTCAGTGCCAGTCCATCTCAGACACTTGCTGTGTAGCCATTGAGAAGTCATGTAACTTCTTTGGAACCTCACTTCCCTTTTCCGTATAATGGAAATGATAGTTATCTCTGTCTCATATAGAAACTGTGAAAAAAGAACACTGTAATCTTTACAGCAGTCTACAAATGTGGTGTTCAACCCAGAAGTGCAATATGATTAACACTGATTAAAAATGACTTGGGGAGAACTGTACCTTTGTAAAGAGCATATTTATGGATTCTGGATTTTAATCTACTTTGCTATATCTGCTTCTGTTTTCTGGGTGAGTTTATCCCATTCACAGCTATGATTACTAATAACATTTCCCTCCATCCTAGTTTTCCTCTGTCTTCCTTTCTCTTTTCATTGTGTCCCACCTCATAAGGGTTTTGATTCTGACCACTGTCTCCCCCAATTTGCTGTTCTTTTTATCAGCCCTCCCCCTTCATTTTTATTCCCTCCCCTTCCCCTCCTGCTGACTTACAGAATAAGATAAATTTCTATAACCAATTGTGTATGGATGCTATTCCCTCTTTGAACAATTCTGATGAGAGTAAGCTTCAAGTATTGCACATCACCTGTATCACCCCAAACTTCTCCTCCACAGTAATAACTCACTCCACATCTCTTCATGTGAGATAGTTTACTCCACTCTACTTCTCCCTTCCCTTTTCTCCCAAAGCAATCTTCTTTTTGACCTCTTAAGTTTTTGAGGGCATGGGGCTATATGTAGATATTATATCACCATAGTTAACTTACTCTCACACCCTCTGTCTGTGTATATGCCTTCTGATTGCCCCAATAATGAAAAAGTTCTTAAGTTACAACAGGAAGAATCTTACTCTTGAACTTCTAAAATACTTATTTTTACTTAGCATAGCCAGGCTAGCTAAAAAGGAACTAGTTGAGTTTGACTAGGGATTTCTTGGGGCTAACATCCAAGTGGCCTGGTTATACCCTGCCAAATTGTGGGTGGCATATAAACAGAAACAATATTTATTCTGGGACAAAGATCCTGCAGGCATATTACTGTAAATGTTCCAGAAGAAGCAGAGCCAATTGTTGGAGAAGACTATTAAAAACAGGATTCTGTTCCCATTAGTTATAAGTTGTATAAATTTGAGCTTTGATATTTTATACTGAAGTCTTGAGTAATGATACAAAGAAGTATAAAAGCATAAAAAGGAAACAAGAAAAAATGTCCAGATGATCAAACTGAGGACAATATAATGCCTTGAATGGATGAATATCTGCTCTTAATATTTTTAACCATGATTAACAAGATAAAGACATACATGCCAAAAGCAAGTTTTAATTTTTCTCACTCTGTTGATCCAAATCAACAGATTTGGAGTTGCACTCATTCAAACACTATATTATATTTAGGTGAGGCTTATTTTCTTGGTCCTTAAAATCTCCTACTTCACATTTCCTAGATTTATAAAGGAAAAATGTAAAGCTCACACATTAACTAAAAGCATGAACAGAAAAATACTATGTTAATTCAAAATCCTCCTCAAAGTACAGAATCCTCAAATCCCACTGAGGATGGGAATAAACACAAGATGTACAGTCACTAAGCTGGTTACACAAGACTAATGGCTTCCAGTTAAGTATAATAACCATTTACATTCTTTTGCAATAATAAACACTTAGCAATAGGTTCTATGAAGAAAGGTCAAAAGAACTATAATTGTTTAGTCCAAGGAAGAAAAGATTTAATTGAAGCATGATTTGAATTTTGTCTTTTGAGTTTGTGATTTTCTATGAAAAGGAAGGTGGGTTATTCTCCATGAAAAAATTTACAGAAAAATTTAATTTTCACAGATGGAACACATTTTCAACTGACTGGATGACAAGCATGAAGAGAGGCAACTACAAAATACTAAGAGTGTACATGTACACTCTTGAAGAAAATATACAACCTAAATCATTAGCATGAGTAAGTATTCATTTACCGTACGATGAAGACAATCTTTTCAGGTATCCTTCAGTTAAGAATAAATTGTATGACTAAGTTATTTTTAAACTCAATCTAGTAGATTCTAGGCTTGTACATCTTACTAAACAAGACATCAGTCAGTGTGAATGGCTTAAAGATGTTCTGAGGGCAAAAGTAGTAAATTAGTTATTAGAACATATATTTTAAATTTATTCAATTAATATTTTAAAAGTTCCAATATCAAGCCATTTCACAATGATTCCAATAAAAAATTTCCTTCTGAATAAATAATAATACAGGATAAATAAAACAGGCTTAAGAGATCAAAATAATTACACCTTGTTAAAACTAGAGAAAAAAAATGTACTATTCATTTATATTCCCTTTGTGTCCTGCCCCAGTGATGTGCTCAGTGTATAGATCCCTGCCTCATCTAATCTGGTCCTGCATGATTAATTTTCTCATAAGACTGCCATACTTCTGACAAGATTTTTACTTTGGATAACGGACTCAGTTCCAGCCTTCCAGAATCCTCCATAAATCAAATCTTTTGTTACTGTACACTCTATAGTCTTTCTGGGCCAGATGCACACTATTTGATATTTTATAATTTTATTAGTTTTAGCTAATTCAAAAGTAGAGAATGTATTCTCAAATCCAACGATCAAATGAGATAATATTTGTAAAGAACTTAGGAAAGTACCTGGCACATAACAGATGCTTAAAAAAATGTTTAATGATTGATTAGTTGACATTAAGCATTTGATAAGTGTTTGTTCCTTCCCTCCATAAGCATAGCCATGTCAGTAATAGCCAAATTTAGGGTCTTTTGGTTTAGAATTAATCAGGTTTGATAAAAGTGCTACCATCTTCTAGTCCTGGAGCTGTTAAATTTGTCTGTACTTCAGTGGTCCCTGGAACTCTAGTCTTCATTAATCTGTTCAGAATGGAATTAGGTAGAGGTGATAGATAGCCTTACTGTCCTTTGTCAATGTTTCGTTTAATGCCCCACTCCGACAGCTGCAATTGTCTCCAAAGCTAAACCTTCTGGCTCCACTCAAAGGGTCACAGTTTAACCCTGCTCTAGAGGTGGAGAAAAACACTAGTCTGCAAACCAGGTGAAGGACTCCTTTCTCATTAAAAAAAAAAAAAGTCAAGGTCATAGACATGATGGAATACACCTTAACCTGACTCAGTTCTTAAAAACGTATTAATATTTTAAAAACCAATAAAGTAATTAGTTGTAGAACATATAATTCCACAATATCAGAGCTAGAAGTTACATCAGAGTACAGAATGCTAGAGTTCGCAAGGGACTTACAAGCTGGCTAGACCTAGCTCCTATCCTTAAAGTGGGGCAGTGAATGGGGCACTGGACTTGGGAGTCAAGAAGACTTAGGTTCAAATCTGGGCTCAGATACTTAATAGCTGTGTGACCCTGGGCAAGTTTCTTAACCTCTATTTGCCTCAGTTTCCTCAGCTATAAAATAGAATAATAATAATACAGTGATCCCTCACTTATCGTGGGAGTTCTGTTCCAGAGACCCTTGCAATAGCTGAAAATATACTAAGTAGCAGCATTATATTTATTTTATTATTTCTATATATTTTAAGGCTTTATAAACCCTTCCCACTCTCCTATAAACCGTTTCCACACTCTTATTAATCTACAATCACTGAGCCAATCAGCACCCAGGATACAGAGCACAGCACTGTGGCTGGTCACCTTTCATTCCATTAGCTAATAGAGTACTGCGATAAGTATAACTGCAATACAGAATTATACATATATATTGAAAAAAAACCCAAGATATAGTGAAGCTGCGATAAGTGAACTGTGATATAGTGAGGAACAACTATAACAGCATCTACCTCCCAGTGTTGCTGTAAGGTTCAAATGAAATAATATTTGTAATACCCATACCAAAATGCCTGGGAAATAGTAAATTCTATATAATGTTAGCTATTATCATCATAATTATTATTAAAGATGAAGCAAATGAGGCTTAGAAAGGGAAAGTGATTTCCTAAGGTCATGTAGATGAGTGGTAGAGCTGGACCATGACTACAAAACTCTAAATTTCCAAGTCAGTGCTCTTTCCACAATGGTCAAGGCAAGAATATAAAAAGTGATTTAGGGGGAAGCTAGGTGGCTCAGTGGACTGAGAACTAGGCCTAGAGGTGGGAAGTCCTGAGTTCACATCTGGCCTTAAACATTTCCTAGATGTGTAGCCCTGAGCAAATCACTTAATCCCCATTAGCTAACCCTTACCACTCTTCTGCCTTAGAACCAATACACAGTAATGATTATAAGATGGAGGGTAAGGGTTAAAAAAAAGTTACTTAAACAATGTTAGACTTACACAGACTAAAAACATCTGACATTTGGACTGGACTTTCAAGGTATCCTAATTCCATGTCTTTGCACTGGATGTCCCCTATGCCTGGAATGCCTGTCCTCCTCAGGTATGCATCTTGGAATTGCCAATTTCTTCCCAAACTTCTCTCACAAACTATCCTCCTCACAAAATCTTTATTCATGAGTGTCACCTCCCCCAACCAGACACTAATGCCTGTCCTTCCAAAACTACCTCATAATAATTTTGTTCATATTCTCTATTTACATGTACACACTGTCCCTTCCCTTTAAGAATGTAAACTTCTTGAGAGCAAAGACTTTTTCCACTTTTGTCTCTATCCCAGTGAAGTGCCCCGCACTCAGTGGGTGCCTAATAAATATTGATTACTGTTATAGAATGCATATGGATGAGGCTCTTAATCCACAGAGGATCTTACTAATGTTTCTTTTGATTTCAATCTTGGAACCTCAAAGCCAGAAAGAATGAAATATGCAAAAGCATGGAATGTTAATGCTACACAGATCTCTTGAGTTCACCTAGTCATTTTATAGATGAGTAAACTATAAAATGAGTCACTAAGATGAAGGGAGCTGCCTAAGGGTCACAGAACTCATTAGTGGCAGATCTGATACCAAAACCCAGCTCTAACTACCAGTCTAGGGCTTCAGACTACTTCCAGCTATTAAGAGTTTTTTTCTCCTTTCTCCATCTCCATAAAGGCCAAATTGTATAATGCCATTATAGAAAATACTCTGAATACTTTCAGATGATTCATTATTTTGACAAATATTTGTTGAATGTCTAGCCTATGTGCTAACCAATAGAGAAGACTATAGAATGCATAAAATATAGTCCCTAGTCCAAAGGAGCATAAAATTGTCTTAATAAACATGGTAGGTACTTAAAATGTCATTTACATTACATTAATGTGACACATTGGGTTTTGCAATACATCATCCCATTTTGTCTTCAATAATGGCATAAGGTAGGTACAGCAGCAGGTAATACTGTCTCCAGGAGGTTGTTACTTATTCATGTTCACAAAGTCACTCTCCATCAGAGGCAAGATTGAAATCTAGCTCTCCCACTTAACATTCTATGATCTTTCTACTCTAACATACTGCCTTTAGATCTTGGAGGTGAGGCAGTTCAGTCTTTGAAACACTGCTATGAAGAACCACCATAAACAGGATTACAGTCAGTTCAAAAGGCCATGGCAAGCCAAACTTCTTAGCAGGAAGTTGTGATATTTAATAATTCCTTAGTCAATCTCCAAAAAGAGAAGTGCTCTCTTTCCTGCTACTTATGGTTCTTTCATAAATGATAATTGACACCGTTAGGAGGTAGCTAGGTAGTAATGTGAGAGAAAAATCCCCTACCCCCTTATGTGAGGATTAGAGTTTAATGTTAGCAGTAGTCTTGAGATAATAAGGCTTATAATTCTAAGATAGTTAGCAAAAGTCATTATTTTAGTAGGCCTTTTGTGATTATTCTAGTATAAGTATTAAGGTTTTGAATTAAGTAAATAACTGCTTTAGCATAGGCCTTAGTGTCAACCCCACCCTTCAAAGCTGCTATATGACACACCCTCAACAATCATGGTCTTGAACTTGTGACTTGGCCTTCATTAGCATAAAGGTTTATGCCTCTGTTAAAAGTCTGCTGACCCCCCATCACCTTTGTATAAGTCCCTTATACCTGTTTGCCTCCATTTCCTTAGATGTAAAATAGAGGAAATGTTAGCTCCCAAGATGGTTGTAAGGATCAAACCCAATAATATTTGTAAAGTGCTTAGCACAGTGCCTGGCACAGCATAAGCACTGTATGAAAGCTCATTGTTATTATTATCATTTTTATTATTTGGCTTGAGTGAGCTGAGGTTAGAGCAAGAGAACCCCTCACCTCACTAGAGCAGTGAGGACCCTGAGGCAATAAACACATATCAGGAAGAAGATCTATTTGAAGAGCAGGTTGGGCTAAAGAGAATGGCAACTAGAAGATTCAAATATCTATGGGAGATATAACCCAAATTGAAGGGTTCAAAGAAAACTGGCCTGCTACAAATAAAAAAAGATCAAAGGATTTAGAATTGAATGGAATCTCAGGAATCATTTGTTTAACAGATGAGGAAATCAAATTTCAAGGAGAAGTGCCTTGCCAAAGTCCAGGAGCTAGTGAGCAAGAGAGGAGAGATTAAAAATGCAGTCCTCTGACTTCAAATTCACACAGTTCTAGAATGAGGAAAAAGAAAATTATCTGAAATGCCCAAATTTGCAGAAGTGCAATGAGAGTCAAGAAATATGCCAGTCCAAATTACAGAACCTCATAGTCACTTTTAGGGAAGTCTTTCCCATTCTACTATAAATTCTAAGCCCATGCCTATGTATTGAAGGACAAGGGCCCCATATAGGTCAGTGATAAGCAGTGATGAACAGAATATAGAGCATGGATGGAGAGAAAATACAAAAGGCCCCATAGCCTGGGCTTCAGGGAGTAAGGTCCAAGCAATACCTTATTTACTTTTCAGTGATGTGTGGAAAGTACAGTGGAAAGAAATCTAGGTCTGGAGGTATACAGTCCCTGGTTTTAAATTCCAGCTCTGCTCCTTACTACCTGGGGTGACCTTGGCCAAGTCACTTAAACTTTCTGAACTTCAGTTTCCTCAAATGAAGAATAGAAGATCTTTAAGGTCCTTTCCAAGAATGATTCTATGGGCTGCTCTTTGTTGGGGAGGTTGCTGCAGTACCTTCTTAGGCCAATAGAGGTCACAGCATTTATTTTCTGAATAAGGTCAAGCATAGTCAAGAGGGTTTAACAACAGATTATTGATTTTGAGTGGAAATAGACCTTAAACATCATCTCATCCAACCCCCTCATTTTATAGGTGAGGAAAGGGAGGCTCTGAGAGGTAAGGTGGCAAATAGCAGAATCTAGACTGAATCCGGGTCCATTAAGTTCAAATGTAATGCTTTTTCTAATATACCAAAGATAAATTTTTATGAGGAAAAAGTGGGAGTAATTTAAACTTTTTTTTCACGTTTAATCAAATAGATCACACATTTATCAAAAATTTCAAGTCCCAGCTTACATACATTATTAATTTTTTTTACTATATCAAACCCCACCCCAAATGTCTTAGAAATAGTTGCTTCTTTTAATGAGAACTGAAATCAGTTGGCATAATAATGGCGAGTCACAAGTTTTACTTATTAAGGCAAACCTGTATAAAATTCTTTCAGACTTCTTTGCTTATCTGAATACGCAGTAGAAAGGGCATGGAATCAGGAATCAAACAATCCAACATCTAAACTGGTTTGATACACATTAGTTGTTTGACTGGAACAAAGACAACCTCTAAAAACTTATTTCTTCATCTATAAAATGAAAGGGCTAAACTATAATCTCATTAACCTCTAAAATTCTCTTGTTATTGTTTTTGTTTAAATGAATTGTATTTTATTCATTACAATAGCATCTACACACATTTTTTATCGGACTTGGGATTTCATTGGTCTAGGCAGCTTCCATCACAGAATTTCCTTTCCAGTTCTTTTAAATAGACCATTTAGATAGAGCGACTTGAATTAGCTTCTTCAATACTCAATATGGTCTACAGCTATTTGTAATGTTCTGATTTCCCCCCCTATTTACTATGTTAACATTCTATTTGTGTTTGAGTTGGTTCTACAAAAAACATAAACAAAACAGTGGGAGAGGAAGGTAGAAGAAGTATTAGCTGCTCTGTACAAAATCATATTTTAAATGCAATTTCTTTCAGAAGTATACTATAAATGCATATAAACAAATAATTTAACAGCATGTCTAACTGTCCTTTTAATTTTGTACAAGAAGCAGAGCACAATCCTACTGGGAAATTCACCCTGTCAACTCTGGAAGCATAATTAAATAATCTCAACATTTCTAAAATAATGGACAAGTTCCACAAAAACAAACTGAAAAATATTTTAGGTCATTTTTTGAAATCTGAACAAATTGCTATATATCCCATCTAGTAAGATTCCAATTCTTTATTTAAATATAGATATTATATAAGATTTTAAAACCTACATAATCTAATTTTATATGAGCTAAAAAGATCAAGATGCCATGATATACACAATAATTATAACTGTTTAGTACACCACATCTGTTCAGTAAAGAAAACACTTTGGTAAACTATTTAAATATACAAATGACAAAGTCATATTTATTCAAAGCAGAGTATATCTGAACTTAAAGTCAAACTATCTTCCCATTCCTTAAAGAAAAAAGACAACCAGGAAACTACATTCTTTAAAACTTCAAAATCTCTCATCAAGGATTTTTGTCTAATATAGATTGTAGTATCTCCAGTTCTCGGTAGATACATACCAGGATTGAAGACCAAAGGTCCTAAGTAGTCATTTAGTCCAACCCTAGCATTTTATTGTTGAAGAAACTAAGGACCAGGGAGTGTAAGTGATTTGTTAAATAGTTATTAAATGTCTGGGAGTGGGTGGGGAAGGGGGTAGAACAGACTTGGAGAGTGGCCAGATTAAAAAAGGGCCACAGCCAAACTAGTAATGGGTTTCCTTGAGCCTGGCTGGGCCAAGGACAGACACATGGTCTGTCACCAGATGTTATATATGAAAACTGTATTCTGGGTATTTTTGTGATAAATATGCTTTTTTCACTTATTGATCACAATATCTGTATAATTAGAATATTTAAAGTCTTCTATTAAACTGGTTTTCTTTAGACTAGCAGTTTTTGAAAATAAGATTTTAGATTAAAAAACAAAATTCAAAATTATCCTATTCCTGGCTTGGGAAGGTAGGAACTAGTTAAGTTTAGAAGGAAAGACCAGTTCTACATTAGGCTGGTTAGGCTACATTGTCTAACCTTGGATAAGTCCCTTCTCTCTGGACCTCTCAGAGTTTGTATGTAAACGAGATGGCTGAGAGCATAATTGCATTTTTAATAATCCAAATAGAGGGGCAGCTAGGTAGTATAGTGAATAAAGTGCTAGGCCTGGAGTCAGGAGGATCTTGGTTCAAAATTGGCCTCAAACACTTTCTAGTTGTGTGACCCCTGGTCAAGTCACTTAATCCCAATTGCCAAGCTCTTGCCACTCTTATCTTAGAATTGGTACTAAGAAAAAAGGGCTTTTAAAAAAATAGTCTATGTAAATGATAACAGAAAGATAAAGACTTCTAGTTTCTCCTATGACAAATATTTATAATATGGTTTTATTTCTTTCTTGCAAAACAGAGCATTTTCAGAACAAGAGACATCTATAATAAAAAATAAATGCAAATATATCATCTTAGAATCAAGAGAAATAATTTTTGGATTTTCCTCAGGTAATCAAAAATGATTATATATTATAAATCTCTTTTTTGGACGACACTTTTTGTTCCTATAATTGAAAACAGCTTGCTGGCTTAAGTCCAGGAAAATTGTGCTTCTGGGTCTATAATCAATGTTCCCAAGTGTTATACAAAGCTACAAAAGTTTAGCCTCAAATTGGTTAATGCCTTAAAGTAGCAAATAAAAGAGAATAATGGGAGTCACTGGAAAAGAAGGTGGCTTGTTAACATTTGCCCCATTATTTAAATTTTCTGTTAAGTTTAAGTTAGGATAAAAATTTGAAGGAAATTTAGAAATTGTCTAACTCTTAATGACATTAGAAATTATTGTTAAGCAACTTTCAACTAAGTCGTGTAACAAAAGTTAGTTTCTAGACCATCACACATGTGGCTTTGAGATGGTAACCAAAAAGGCACCAAAATCCATATAAATTGTCCCTTCTTACCTGTAATTTGAAATAAGAAAAAAAAGGGAATCATTTGCTTTAATTTCTCCCCACCGACCACACTAACAAGTAAACAAGAAGACAGAAAACTGTTTTTTCATTCTGTTTTTCTAAACTAATAAAATATTTTCTCTCCCTGAAATCCAAAAACCAAGTTTAGTTTGGTTTGTCAACCACAAAAAGCTCATAGGTTACACTTACCTAAAATTTAATAAAAATAAAAAAGACCATTACTATATAATACATACGTTTATAGACGCAGGGAAATGATTTGCTTAGTAGAGTTTAATGCTTAAATACTCTCAAAGGAACACTGAAAAGTTTGTTTCTTGCAAGAAAAATGACAGCTTTCTTATGCATCAAAGATTTATAGAGGAAAAACTAGGTCACTGAACAACAACAACAAAAAAGTTACAGGACCAAAATGATTCTAAGAAAAGCTGAGAAACTCTGCATGTAAAATCAGTCCAATGATTATTTGGGGAATAATTTTAATTTGATTTCTAGAATTTTAATATGGTTCATCTACACTAAACTAGATGTCAAATCATACACTTGGTATACAACTTGGAATTTATGGATCAACCAGTGCTATAACAAAGTTCAACCAAACCTAAGGTATGTATCTTTAAAAATTACTTGGGATAATTTGAACTGAGATTTTCAGTAGAAATTTGCTGTTCAAAATATTTTCTTCTTTATTTCCACATCCAATGTTTACATTTCAACTATTAACATTAAAATAACATTAAGGACCCAACTGAATTACTTTTCCTGAAGATTTTCAAGATTAAAATCTGGGAGGGAGGGAAGGAGAAAAGGAAGAGAAGGAAAACCAAGAAGTTCAAAACACACAAAGTTATGTTTTATACAAGGTTTTCCCTCAATATTTTTCCCTCAATATTTAAGTTCTCTATATTAACCCACAGGAAGCAAAGCAAATATGAAGTTGCTAACTTTTATTTGAGAGCTAAAAATTTCTTTCTGAATTTTCAAAATTTCCAATACTATGTAAAAATAGTTGATTCTTCTTATTCTGCTTCATACATATATCTGTTATAATACAGCTATTTTTGTTTGTTTAAATTGAAATAAACCAAAATGTAAATAGCATTTCCAACATGTATATGAGCAAACATTTTTCAATGCCTACAGAGGTCTCTAGCTTTCTCAAGTCCAAACTTTGGAGTTATAAAATTTCATTAAAGCATTTTAATAAATACGGAAAAACTTATTTGTAACATTTAAAAAAGAATCAAGTTTTAAATGTCATATATGGTAAGCCCCAGTACAAAATTCTTTGAGGGCTGTAAGTTTTTATAATAAATGGTTACATTAGAAAACACAGAAGTTACAAGGCATTTTCATTGCAACAAAATGGCATGCTATGTTGTCTACACATTCCATGACTATGACTATGTAATTAGATCTGTGATTTCATAAAAAGGTACAGTCTATAGCCACACAACTCGTTATTTTAAAATGCAAAGAATTTTCTCTTACCTTGCCTGCTTCTCTTTCTAAGTCGACATATTCCCGGCTAGGTGTTTGTCGCTGTTCTCCCTGCCAGCTGGCCGGAAAAAACTGGAGAGACAGATTGGTTCCTGTGGCCACAAAAGCCTTTTAGAAAAATCAATACAAACAGGATCAGGAGCAAGACATTACATAAATTATGCAAGCAGTCATTTATTTTTACATCAGTTTATGTCTTAAGCCAGGCAGCAAAAAGAATACTTAAAGTCAAAAACACACACTCATCATTTTTCTTAAGTATTAAGTTACAAACATCTGATTCCATTTTGACGACATTTGCCATTGGCTGTTTAGATATAAAAAAAGACATGGAATCAATACTTTCTTTCAGGTCATTTTTTGCTGACGTTAGAATCTCATGTTGCAAAATTCAAACTAGAGGCCATCAATTCTACACTTAAAAATGGCTATTTTATAAATACAAAATTAATACAAAAAATTACTCAAGATGTAAAGAATTAGATTTTTACAGGACGTCATAATTTTTAAAAAAGGTTCCAAAAATGTTTTTGTTTGGCTTCAAAGCACTTATAAATAAAACATTTCTCTATTTTTCCTGACTTCCATGAATTTATGCTAACAGTAGGATCACAGAATTAGAACTAGAAGAGAGTTGGGAGATCAAATAGTTGAACTCCTTCATTTTATAGACGAGGAACTGGTTTGCTCAGGGTGCATAGACAGCCTAGCAAAGTGCCACATCTCCATCTGAATCCCTTTGATTCTAATCTAGTACTCTTTCTACTTACAACATACTTCAAGATAAGTCCTCAGGCACTAAAAATGCATGAGACAAAGATATTAAAAAAATTTTCCCCCTTCTCAAATGTTCATTGGGAAAGCAACTGCCAACTATTAAACTCTTAGATGAACTGGAAACTATCATACTCTTCCAAAGCAGTTTTTAATGGAAAAAGGGGAGAGAACATGAGACTAAGTATAAGAATATTCACCCAACATGCAATGTATTTAAAAGACCATTTACATGGCTCAGCCAGCAACATCAAATGTTCTATGACTCTTAACATTTTAACTTTGTATGAGTGAGTTTTTTGACCTGCAAAGTGGAAACAATACTATCCCAACTCCTTTGGGCTAATCTGTGGAATAACTAATTTTTTTAAATCCCCAAACCCAAAGAATATATATTTTTGGCAAATACATTACCATCAAACAAATGAAAATTTTACTTGCTGAATATCTAGTAGGAAGGATTAGATTTTTTTTTTTTTAATTAAGGAACATGTTCAAGAAATCTGTTTTCAAGTTGGTGATAAGTCTTAAACTGGATACAAAAAGCTCAGAGGAAGGATTCACATTTGTAAGGGATCTTATACCTTCTAGTCTAATAACCTTATTTTATAGAAGAAATAGGCCTAGAAAAATCAAGAGACTTGCCCAAGGTCATATAGACAAGGAGAAGGTCAGAATTCAAATTAATATCCTCTAACTTCCAATATTCAGAAGTTGATTATTTTAGTAATTGGAAGGGTTTTTAAAATGTAAAGTTAAGTAAATAAGCACTTCTTTTCTAAAACCCTTTCTGTCTTAGTAACATCCCTAAGAAAGCAAGGGTTAGGCAAGCAGGGGTTAAGAAACCTGCTGCCCCAGAGTCATACAGTTTGAAAGTGTCTGAGGCCAAATTTGAACCCAGTTTCTCCTGACTCCAGGCCTGATGGTCTATCCACTGAACCACCTAGCTGTGCCTCAGCAAGTATTTATTATGTGCCAGGCACTCTCTTAAGGGTTGGAAATACAAACAAAAGCAGAAAGGCAGCCCCTCTCCACAAGGAGCTTACATTCAAATTGACAAAATAGCACAGGTATTATAAGCTGGCAATAGAAATGTTATCCTCATACTATAGATAAGGCAGCATGGTATAATGCACAGAGAGCTGGCCCTGAAGCCAAGAAGACTTGGGCTCAAGTCTTGTTGCATTCACATAATGGCTGTGTGACCGTGGCCAAGTCCCAAGACCTCTTAATACCCTAGGCCAGTGGTATCAGACTTCCATAGAATAGAAGGCCACTAAACCACAGAAAGGATTCCCCAGGGCCATGTATTGACTTAGAAAGCCACATGTTAATATTATCTACATTTTACTGTATTTTGTTATGTATTTCCCAATTATATGGGTTTGAGCTACACATGCATTGGAGTAGAGTGTTTGACACCTCTGCTCTCTCTCCAAGACACTACAGTTGCAGAAAAAGCACCTGTCTACACACACACACACACACACACACACACACACACACACACACACACACACACACACGACAAAAGGAGAGGGAAATCCTCTAAATATCGAAATCACTGGCACTGGAGAAAAGATTTGTATCCAGGCTTTAACTCCAACTCCAGCATTTTCCCAAGGCATTAAACTAATTTAAGATTTTTTGGGAGGTGGATGGATATTTTAGGCATTTTTGTTCAATAAATAACTTTGATAATAGCATGGTAAAAAGTGAACAACTGTCCAAACAAAAAGGCAATTCAACGTGAGTAGATGGACAACTCAAATGGCCAGTGGCAAATGTATAATACTCTGTTATGATACTTGTTGAAAATAAAGAGAAGAGCAATGACTATCCTATGTATTACAGTGAATTTATCACGTTTCTAATGAGCTGACCCAAATGTTCTTTTTAAAATAAAATCTAATAATTAAAATATGTATAATTTGGTTAAATTAAAAAGCCAAGTGGTATGACATAATGAAGAGAGTCAAAAGCCCTGGATCTGGCTACTTCATATCTGGTTGACTGGGGATAGGCATGACCCTTCTCTGAGTCTCAGCTTCCTTTCAGTAAAACGATGAGTTTCATATAGGAGCTACAGTTCCTTTTAGTTTGAGATTCTGATCTAAATGTCAACGAAAACAAGAGAAATTCCAAGTCCACAAAGCCCTTACAAGTCATCTGCCTTAGCTGATTCAGGGAAACAAATTCCCAACAGGTAGATCTTAGTGGGAAAGAAAATATGTTGTCAAGTACAAAGAGCAAAGATCTGGGCCTAAATCTGAACTCGGTTTCTCATTAGCACTTTACCCAAAGCAAGGCCTTCAACCTCCTCATCTATGAAACAGAATCTCTAGGGTCCTACAAAATCCTGAGATGATGAAGTTTTTTAAACTGAGTACAGTGACTGTTTAGAATGTAACTAAAAATGGTGTTCATTGTTATATTAAAGACCAAGGCTCACCATTTAAAAAACGGTTAAGCCTTTTGCTTTGACATTTGTATAACAAAGCAATTTTATCTTCTATAAAGGTACTATACTATGGTACACTTAAAGAATTTCCAATAGATTTTATGGCTTCCATTAAACAACATTCTTTTAAGACATTTTTTAGAAAGTCTATAAGCTACAAATACAAATTCCCTTGAGACCCCTCTGCCAGATCTATGCAGACCTGCCACCTAAACACATAAACTAAATACTGTTTACTAACGTAACTCTTTGATGGCATCTCCTTGCAGTGCCCCACTCTCTTTCCATGTATAGATCCTTTGTCTGAATAAGAAATACATATTTTAAGCACTTGTCTCAATATTGTTGTAGCTCTTTAAGACTACACTATTATACTTCTTTAAACTTTCCTCAGTATTTTAGAAAAAAATAATGAAAAAGTAAACTGAAAGATATGAACTAAAACAAAATGGGCCCCAATTATTAAGTCTGTTGAAAACATAAAATATTTTCAGCATCCTAGTAAACACATAAGAAAGATTTTCATTATAAAGAGCTTTGCAAACCTCATATAAATGTCAATTTTAAATTACTGCTATTTTATTCAAAGCAGAGACAGTATTGAATATCCATGAATGGGTTAGTCTTCAAATACTACTTGTGAATATAGGTGACAATTCTGGCAAATGGAATTTGATAAATATCCTCTACTAACTCCAATGGACCCCAAGCTGACAGCCTCTGCCAGGTAAAGATTACAATAGCCCAGAGATTTACCACCTTACCTCTTGTTTAACTGCTATTTTCAGGAATAAATTTCCTGCCCATCATGTCACCAATATTCCTTCTCCTAATTCTCTACATGCAGAGAAGATGGTTAAAATGGCCCAGTCTAGATTTAAAAATTTACAGGCAGTTTGTTAAAATGTCAAGAGGAAGAAAATAAAATAAAGATTCCTCCCAATATTAATCCATCTTGATGGCAAATATTTTAAATAGCCAAATAAAGTCACATTTTATAAAGGAGTTCAAAATATACTTTTGGATATTGAATTTTAAAATAAGTCTCAATTTCTTACTCTAAAATATTGCCTGAATCTGGTCTCACAACCGTTAAGAGGTATAGAACATTAATGTTCATTTAAATGGCATCAAGAAGTATGATGGCTTTCTCCCAAAACATCACGGGAAAGAACCTAACAGAAACAGAATCAATTGCTTCCTACGTTCTACTTTTCTTCATACTAATTTTTTCTGAGGGAACTTAGCTAAAGTAAAGAGGAGTCTAACAGTGTCACTCATACCTTATAGACTTTAATAAAATTTGTTAGCAAGCATCAAAAAATTCTCTCATTTGCACCGGTCATACTGCTTTGAATTGCCAAGATGGCAACTGGAGTAGAATTTAGAGTAGTTTAGGGCAGCTAACGTACTTTACTCCATTAACTAATAAGTCTACTACTAATGATCACTCTTCTTTTAGGAGGAAAGATCCCTAAGAAACCACAGTCATATGGATAAAGAACAAGTGCTAGATTTTTTATTGGTTGTTTTATTAAAGTTTAAGAAAATATACATTGCTATCACTTCCCAATAGCTCTCTCCTCTCTCCAAAGAACCCTCCCTTATAATAGGCTCTTCATAAATCAAAATTCCTAGGAGCTAATATGTACCACAGAAGCTAGGGAGGGCATTATTATTACTATTAACACATGAAGCATTTAAAATCAGTTCCTACATGTATGTAATAGGTAAGAAGTTAGTTCAAATTTCAGGTCAAAATGAACTTTAACAAATCTTAGAATGTTTTTTAAATGCAAATTGCCATTTAACCCTTAAAAGTAGTATAAATATATACTAAGAAATATTTCTTTAAATGGAAAAAAATGTAAACTAGCTCCCAAATATAAAAATTGTGTCACTAAACAAAATCGAATATTAAATTTAATCATTTTCTCCTTATAAGTATCAAATTAATAAAATACAATCTACTTTCTCTAATCTTCAGCAATTTTGGGAGAATTGAAGAGGCTTATAATTTTAAAATTCAGATATGTGAACCAAAAAAATCACTACCAAATAAATTCATTTATCCCTAAAAAAAAGAAAATTGTAACAAATAGAGAATGCTCTTAACATAGCTCACTAAGATTGGGATCTACTTTAGGTCAAATTATACACTTAAAATAACAATAAACAATACAATTTCATATAACATAACTAGTCCACAGGGTAAATATTAATCTCATTCTCACTACAGTTATGAAGATGGTCCTATATATTTACTGGATGCCATTCTTGTCAACATACTAAGAATTTCTAAATTGGAGAATATTCGAATTGGAAGGGAACTTAAGAGATGCTCTAGTCCACCCCTCCTCTCCATGTAGCTGGGGAAACTAAGGCCCACAGAAGCAGCTTGATTAAAATCACCCAGAGAGAATATGAGACACAAGTTTCTTGACCAGCGCTTTTTCACTACACCAAAGTTCATTCGTATCACTGGGCTTTTATTTTTGAAAGTTCTTTCCATCAACTGGCTCCTTTTATCCACACAAAATCCCAAGAGATAGATAAGGAGAGTTGGACTCTTCACATTTTATGGATGGGAAGAAATAAATAGATCTCATTTACATAGTATTCTGGAAAGACTATGATTACATTGAGGTAACATAAGGTCCTTTTTTTTTTTTCATGAGACTTATAAGTCAGTGACCAAAAAAATGGATAGTTCTATTTTCAAAGTATTTTCCTTTAAGAATATTAATTTACCTTCTCTACCTGCCCAAATATCACAGAATTTTCCCCCTTTGCCCTCATCTTAATGGTAAAACTTCATGAGATTAAAAATTAATTTGTAATTTCTGTAGCATTCTCTTCCAATGTTAACCTAACTGTACAAGTTTATGTCTTTCTGTATCATGAAGTAGATAAAACTATGTTCCTTCTCCCGTTAAATAATGCTTCAAATGTATCAGACAAATGTGTTTTTGTAATTTTTAAGTTTACAGACAACATGGAATGGTAGAAACAGCACTTGCCCATGAGTCAAGAAATTTATACAAAGCCCAACTATTATTTCCTATGTGATCTTAGGTAAATCATTCTACCTCTTTGGAGGCCTTAATTTTTCCATCTGCAAAATGAAAGAGTTGGATTATATGATCTCTAAGTTCCCTACCTGCTTTGAGAATTTATGATTCTATGACTCAGCACTAAATAAATTAATAGGGCCTAGGTCTTAGATTTCCCCTTCCCCTCTACCTACTTCACCCTATCACTGCTCATTAGCATCTTCAACCAAAATAGTGGAAAAGAAACACGAGAGGCCTAAACTCAGTTGCAGGGTCTCTTAGTACATCCTACATCATTAGTATATCCTACTCTCCTGTCCCCCCCAATAAATAATATGGTTTAGTCTAGAGCCTATATTTGCTATGGACTCACCCCAACACCACCACCATAATGCGATTTTACTTAACTTTATTTTAATGGAGTCAATTAAAAAAGGAATTAAAGTGGGGGTGAGGGTTATGTGGACTGAGTGACCCAAGGCCTGGGGTAGAAGATAGTTTGAGGCAGACCAGTGGATTTAAATTATCAACCATCTTCAACAATTTTTAACATCAAACTGAAGCTGGCAGCAGAGTACAGTGGAAAAAGCAGGGATATTGGAGAAAACCTGGGTCCAAACCCACTCACTTACTAGCTCCATGACTGGTCACTTCTTTCTCAGCCTCAAAACAGGGCAGAAATATCTTAATATTTATTTCACAAGGTAGTTGTGAACCAAATGTTTTAAGTTCTATATAAACGTGAATTATTCATGCTCATACCCTTTCTCTGAGACAGTATAAGTTTATCTTCTATGAGTTTACAACCAGAAGAGAACAAGGATATACAAGCATATATATTTATATATACACACATACTTTCTTCTTTAGGGAACTGAAATGATTTCTTTATTAAAAAGGACATTTGGAGGAGGGATTTGTTTTTCAGTTCGAAGTGAGGTCTTCTCTTCCAGCTCCATTATTACCTTTTCCGAAGAGCTCCCAAATTACAAAGGTTCTAGGCTGGGTAACAAATCTAGCTTCTAAGAAAGGAACTATTACTCTGCTTAGCAGCTAATGGGGTGAATGTATATAATGGAATGGTCCTCCTGAAGCCTTCAAATTATTTCCCAACACAATTACAAAAAGGTCCCTTCTTCTTCCATTCACAGAACCTTATCAGAATACTACCCTGCCCTGCCAATGAAATGATCAATTCTTTGTTTAGTCTGGCTCCTGTTCTTCTGAACACCCTTTACTCACTTTAAAAAGGGATACGCTGGTAAAGTTGTTTATTAGGCAGCGCCTAGGAAACCCGGCCGCAAACACGGAGGCAACAGGGAAACCGTCTCCTTGTTAAAACACAAACTAGTCAGTATCTGGTTTCATATTTTCAAAATCTGAATAGGAAGTACGACGGGTTTCACAGCTTCGCACAGTTCCGGGTTGCCGAAACGTTGGACTACGTTTTCTATTAACAGTGTGGAGGGAAGTGAAGTTCAACAGGTATATAGATTTTTTTTAAAGGGGGGGAAAAGGAAAAAAGGAGAAGGAGAGAAATGGCTCAACCTTGAAATCTAAAAAACTAAACTGTATCTTCTTGGGGGTCTGCAGGAGGATGGCGGGAACCGAGCAGGGGGTGGGGGAGGAGAAGGAAAGGGGGAGGGGGGAGGAAGGAGGGGGGTGGTGGTTCCAGGACTTAGAGACACTTACTATTTCCGAGCGCCCATCTCTGCAGGCATTCTGGAACCTCGCCTGCCTCTCCTCGTGGGGCCGGTCCCTGAAGCCGGTATATTTAATCTGCGGAAGACAGTGCAGCCAGAAATCACAAGTCAAATCCGAGAAGGGAGCCGGGGTGCAGATAAGAGGGCGCGGTGAGCCCGGGCCGGGGCGCAGCTGGGGAGCACCGTCGGAGCCCCCAGCCCCGCTACGGGTGGGGGAGCTGTAGACCGCCCCCCCCGACCCTGCCGCCGCCCAGGAAGTTAGACATGAGTTTTGACAAGAGCCCCAAACTTTTCCCCCCTGTGAGACCCCTCCCCCCCCACCTAGCTCCTCGCAGGAGCCGCCGCCGGCCCGGCCCGCTCACCTCGCACTCGCGGCTCAACTTCCTGAAGAACTCCTCGTTCTCGAACTTGCTCTTCTGGTCCGGGACGACCCGCGGCATCTTCTCGCCCCAGGGCGGGCCCGGCGGGGGCGGCGGCAGAGCAGCGGAGAGAACGAGTCTGGCGCCTGCTCGCCGATGGGTTGCCTGCCGGAGGTCGGAGCCCGGAGTCGGGCTCCCGCTGCGCCCCCGGCCGCCGCGGGCGCTCCGAGGTCCGCCCCTACTCCTGCCCCGGGGCTTCCCTTTGTTTCTCGCCCGCCCCACCGGCTCCCGCGCGTGGAGATGGGGATGGGGATGGTTTCGTGGGGCGCCTCAGCCGCCGCCGTGGCCGTTGCCCGCTCCTCACACTGACTGAGCTAGCGCACCGCCCCCTCGGCTGCCGCTGCCGCCGCCGCCGCCGCGGTGGTGACTTCCTCCCTCCCTCTCTCCCCCCCACCAGCCCCTCCGCGCCCCCGCGCTGGTCCCGCCCCCGCCCGCTCCCCGCCCACCCACCCCATGTTCCCCCTCAGACTCCGCCTATCTCCCGTTCCCTCCCTCTCAGGCCCTGCCCACCTCTCTATTCCCTCCCTCAACCCAACCCTCTAGCTCCACACTCAGGCCCCGCCCGCTGTTCTTCCCCGTACTCCTTTTCCTCCCTCTTTTCCCTCCCTCTCCTCCCGCTGGTGCTCTCTCTCCGATCCCCATCTCTCTTCCCTTCAGAGTCCTCTTCCACCTTTTCGAGCGCTGATGCGTTGGCTTCCCCAGCCCAGCCCAGCCCTTTTGGACCCGACTCCACCTCCTCTCTGCCCCGCCCCGCCCCACCCTGCCCTACCCACTTGCTCCTAAACTCCCGGCAAACAAGTCACACCATTCATAACGCTCCAGCCGCCACGCATGCGCTCTCTGGCCGGACAGCGCTGCAGCCGCGTGTGCTTGGTCTCAGGGCTCTCGGGGGTAATTTGAAAGAAGCTACTCCCCAGCCTAGCCGAGGCCCTTCAGGGCCTGAGGAGCCCTCGTAATTGACGTTTCTCTTCAGCTACGAAGAAGCGGGAAGTGACACATCTGATTTGAAGTCGAGAGCAGATGCCCCTCAGACCCCTGGTGCTCAGCTCAAGGGTATATAGGCTGTATGGTAGGATGGATAGGGCCCTGGACTTGGGCAGCGCTAGGGTCTGAAGACCTGGAGCAGGAATGGACTGCTGAGGTCAGTAGCAGACCTCCACCCAGCGCTAAATACTGGTTTACAACACCCGGATATATAACTACCATACAGCCTCTACTTGGACACCTTCAGCAATGGAGAACTCTCTGGATCTCAGTTTCCCCATCTGTCAAAAGAAAGGGTTAATTAAGTTCCATGATCTGTAAAGTCCCTTTTCCAACTCAAGTTATGAGTCTAAGTTTGCCATAGCCCGTTCAATTAAAGTCCCTGCCAAGGTGATCCCATAGACAGATTAGGTCTATGTGAATCAATGTCTAATCAGTGAAGGGGCTTCTCCCAAAATGGCAGAGTACAACCCAAACAAGCCTTCTTGACTGGTAATATGGTCCTTGCTGGTGTCCTCAGTCATGAGCAGAGTCTTTTTAAAAACATTTCTAGAACACTAGGGCAGCATTCTAGCCTTTTGTCATCCCTTAAATACAAACAGGATTAACTTTAAAAAATTGGTTTCAGGGATGCTGAACATTCAATAAATCTTTATTTAAACTGCTGCTATGTACTAGGTGCTGGGGGAAGATGAAAAGTTTATATAAAACAGTGGAATAGTGACCAGGGCAAGTCATTTCACCCTGTAAACCTCAGTTTCCTCATCTGTCAAATGAGCTGGAGAGGGAAATGGCAATATCCTTGCCGAGAAAATCCCAAATGGATTTGCCATTTCTTCTCCAGCTCATTTGACAGATGAGGAAACTGAGGCAGACAGGGTAAAGTGACTTACCCTGGCTCACACAAATATTAAGTGCCTGAATGAAGTCTGACATAACTGAAACAACTGAGTAATGACATAATGAATAGAGAGCTAGGAGTTTGGAAGTCCTGAGAGTACAGTAACAGCTCAGACACATAATGATTTGGGCAATTCTTAAACAAGTCACAACTTCATTATGCTCTAGGGAACTCTGAGATTATAAACGAAAGAAAAGGCCCCAATTTATATTTGGAGAAGGAGTTTCCTTACTTAGAAGTTCCCTTTATCAATGAAATCACAGGTCCACACTCAATTCCTACTGTGTAGTAGAGGAGATTAGTAGTTTCTATATATAAGACAGAATATTAGCCTAGTAATGTGTGAGGATAGCAACAATTAACTTTATTCTATGATAAAGGGCAGCTGAGTAGCACACTAGTTAGAGCCTTGGCCCTGGAGTCTGGAAGATCTGAGTTCAAATCCAGGCTTCAAATCCTAGTTGTGTAATTCTGAACAAGTCACTTAACCCTGTTTGCCTCAGTTTTATCATCTGTAAAAATGAGCTGGAGAAAGAAATGGCAAACCACTCCAGTATCTTTGTCAAGAAAACACCAAACGGGATCAAGAAAGCCCCAAAAGGGAAGAGTAGGATACAACTGAGCAACAATCTAAGTCAATTAGAAAAAGAGCAAAGCAAAATCTAGTTCAGGAGAAGCACTTAACAATGAGGAAGAATAAGGGGAAGGCTCCCTGGAAGATATATCCATTGAGTTGAGCTTTAAAGGATGGGTAAGAATTTAGCAGAAAGGGGCAAAGAAGGTCATTCCAGGCACTGAGAACTACCTGGGCAAAGGCAGAGAGATCTAAGATTGCACTCTGTTGTGTTAGAGATTAGTCTAGTTTGGCTGACATTCAGAGTGTGGTAGGATACCATGTGAGATAAGCCTGGAAAGGAGAGGTGGGTGGTATAATGGCTAGAGAATTTCAATTCCTGGCTATGATATTCTCTTGGAGTCACATCCTTTTAGTGTTCCAGGTGACTCCATGGCAGACTTTGTAGTTGAGTCACTGATCTGCTTGGATTGTGGCTGAGCTTTCTCTCCCCAAGTTGAACCACAGATCTGGTTCAAAAAACAAGAAAGCTGTTACACTCATTGGTTAGGGTTGCACCTAATTGTCAAGAACCTAGCTTCCACACATAAATGTACTATTGCTTGCTGTGTGTCAGCAAAAATAATACAATGATAATGAAGTGATGCATTCTCCTATCAACTTTAGCTCTGAATTTGGAAGAGAAAATTGCACATATGTAGATGGACAACAAGCAGATGTAAGGAGAAAAGGGGGAAAATGAATATAAAGAAAAGTGCTAGAAGATAATAGTAAAGATATGGAAAGTAAGGACACCCTATCATTTATAGATATTTACTCAAATGCATACTGTGATAAAGAATGAATGCTCAGGATCACAGTGGAATCATGGAATGTTGGAATATTAAGTAAGAAGAGTATAGAATGTTAAGTCTGGAAGGAACCTTAGAACATAGAACTTTATAGTTGGAAGGAATGTTAGACTAGAGCTATGACGTTAGAGCATTTAGTCTATTCAGCTGACAGTTGAGGAAACTGTGACCCCCCCAAGACAGGAAATTACTTAGCCTCAGAAAGCAAGTTTGTTGGTAGATTTGACAATATTTCAAGTTAGAATATTGGTGTAGTTGGAATAGTAGTGGTAGCACAGTCTCTATAGTCAGGTTCCTTTGAGGATCAAAGAGGTAAATTGAATATGAATTTACTCAATTCTTAAGAATTTCCTTCACATTAAGTATGTGCCCTTCATTGTATTAGGTGCTTTATGGGTAACATAAGATATACTAGGTGAAGCCTCTACCTTCCTATCCTCTATCCTCCAGGGAACTTACAGTTTCACTGGAGAAACAATAGGTAAACATTGGATAATAATTCATATTTCTACTGCTTTGAAGTTATAAAGTGCTTTCCCCATGAAACCCTGTGAGGAAGGAAATGCAAGCTTTATTATTCCTATTTTACACATGAGGAAACTGAGGCACAGAGGGAAAGTTCCTCCCTCATTCAACCTGTAAGTAAGTGAGGGACCTGGGATTCAAACTCATGTCTCCTCACATCAGATCTGGCACCCTTCCACACTGCCTGAAAAATAATACAATGATAATGAGGTGATTTATACTTCTACCTACTTTAGTTTCTCACTGACCTCCCAAGGCAAAAAGCAAGAGAGTGAGGGTGGGGAGGCAGAAAAATGAGAGAGGAAGTAGGAATTGGAGTAAGAGACTGAAGAGGAAGTGAGAATATGTGTAGTAGGGAAAAATGTATTTGGGGAAACAGAACCTGAACTAGGGGGAGGGTACATGATCATGGGAGAAGCAGCAAAAGGGTGTGGGTATCGAGTATGGAAGGAGAGAAAAAAAGGAGACTGGAAAGAGATTGAGGCAAAGCTACTGCCCAAGCAGCCTCAATAAGACTCTTCCTCTTCCCCTCCCACCTTCCAAAAAATGAATAGGACTTCAGAGACTCACCAAGATATGAGGAATAGTTAAGCCTGAATCTCTAATTACAATCAGGAATATTTTTAAAGTGTTACCAGGGTCCTCTCAGGCTTTGTAAAACAGAGCCATTTATATATCTTACTCTGACCGAACTCTCTGTTTATAGGAAGCATCCACTTGTAGAATCATAGACCTATAGTTGGAAGAGACCTTAAAGATCATCTTTTCTACAGATGAGGAAATTGGTCCCAGTAAGGGGAAGTGACTCTACCAATAATAATAGCTGTCATTTGTATTGTGTCTTAAAGTTTACAAAGATATTTCTCCTTTTATCCACATAACAAAAATAGCTCCCATTTATGAGATTTCCTTGAGTTCATGTGAATTTATCTATGACATGAATGAAAAGGTAAAATCCACTCCAATAACTGGATCATTACGTAAATGATCTAGTGATCTCCATGATCTCATTAAAATTGGGATCCCTGATTCTGGCATAGTGGAATAGTTTTTTGATGAACACATCTGTGAGGGCCCTGATAGAGAGCTGAACCTCAATTTAGCTTCCCCCACAATTGTGAGGTATGTAAACTATTATATTCTCATTTTACAGATATGGAAACTGAGGCAGACAGAGAGTAAGTTAATTGTCTAGGATCATACAATTAATACACGTCTGAGGATTTCAACTCAGCTGTTTCTGTTCAAGGCCCAGGGTTCTCTGTACCACCTAATTATATCATTACATGGTTCATAGAGAGAGCACAACCGGAATTTGAAACCAGATCATCGGCTTCTTTGTTCTCATATAGCATCCTTCTGAGTTTGTCCCCCACTATTTCCACCTTTACCCAAGTCTCTGATGAAGATGATGCCTGTCTGTTTGCCAAGGCTAACTCTTTAACCTATAAACTCCATCTCCTACCCTTTCATCTGCTCCCACTGTCATTCCTCTCGCCTTGTAATCTTCAGTCTTCCAATCTACTGGCTCCTTCCCTACTGTTTACAAACATACTCTTTGTCTTTCTCCCATATCCTTGAAAAAAAATCTTCACTTGATTCTATCATTCCCCATAGCTGTCTTTATCTTTCCTCTCATTCTTAAGTAAAGGCCTTGAAAAAGATATCTAAACTCAGTGCCCTCACCTCCTTTTTCTCTTACTGTCTTCTAAGCCCTAAATGAGGAGTTTTGCCCACAGTTCACAGTTGTGGGGGAAGCTAAATTGAGGGTCAGCTCTCTATCATATGAGCGTGTTCTACCATGCCAGAATCAGGGATCCCAATTTTCCTGAGATCACTGGATCATTTTACATGATCATCCAGTTCTTGGGGCGGACTTTACCTGTTCATTAGATTAGTGGATAAACTCACATGAACTCAAGGAAATCACATAACTGGGAGCTTTTTTTCATCAGTTGCCTGCTTCATACAATTCCATAATGACTGATTTATATGTTTTTCAAAGTATTGTACACTTTCTATTACATTCAGACCAGCGAAAGTGTTTGTGAAGGAGGTATCATCTCCTGAGATGAGTCTTGAGTTAAGATAACAATTCTGAGAGGTAAGGATGAGGGGGAAATGTGTTGAGGCAGGCAGGCAAATGGTTTGTATAAAAGTTGGGAGAGAGAAAGAAAGAGTGGGGGAGAGAGGAGGATAGAGAGGGAGAGGGAAGGAGAGAAGACACACACACACACACAGAGAGAGAGAGAGAGAGAGAGAGAGAGAGAGAGAGAGAGAGAGAGAGAGAAAGAGAGAGAGAGAGAGAGATTTTTTAAGATAATTTATGATCTGGGTTCAAATTCCAGTTCTGCTATTTGCTACCCATGTAATGAGGTAGCTAGATGGTAGAAACCCTGGGATTGGACTCAGGAAGATCTGAGTTCAAAGAGAAACAGAGACAGAGAGAATGTCATATGTTTGGAGCATAACTAGTAGTTTAGTTTGGCTCTAATGAAGGCATGAAGAGGGGTGATGTGGAAGAAGGCTTGTAGTTAGGTTAGAGGCCAATTGTTAAGAACTATGAAGGCAAGGAAAAATTGAAACATGAATCCAAGGATAAGTAAAAAAATAGCTCCTTGAGGAGCATATAGCCTTTAAGAGCAGGTAGGAAAGTTAGAAAAGTACTGTAAAACCAGGCTGCCTGTTAAGTATTGTAAAAGTGATATAAATAAAATGTTCTAGAAGGGCAGAGGAGGGAGAAATTCCCATAGGGCCAATGGGGCAATCATTGCTTCAGAGAGGAGATATTTTATACCTTCCCATATCCTTCCAGCATAGGATGCTGGACCTTGTCTGTTGTAATACTAATATCCCACATTTCTATAGTGCTCTCAGGTTTACAAAATGCCTTCTCGGAACAGCCACATGAGGTTAGGTGGGCTCAGGAGACAGATATTATATTTGCTTCAGGGAGCCACTTCGCCCAAAGGCATTTTTGTGAATTAGTAGCTCTGTATGCACCGGTTTGAAAAGGGGTGATAGAATATCTTGCCAGGGTAGTAAGATCCCAAAGAAAAGTTTGGTAGTGAAATCATGAGAGAAGCAAATGAACAAAGGCCAGGGCAGAAAAAGAGAAATCTAGATGAGGAGTGATGGGTGGAATGACTGAAGAAGGAGCAGAGGAGTAGCATTTATATAATGCTTTAAGGTTTGCATAGAGCTTTATAAATATCTTATTTGATCCTCAACTCATAGCTAGTCAATATTTGAGGTAGAAATAAAAAGACGGTTGGAGATCAAAAAGAAAACCAGGCACCAAGCTGGGGAGTGGGTGAGCAAATGCACAGGAATCAGAGCCTTGAGAAATGCCCACTTTTTTTGAATGGTTGATTTATCCCTCTCCTGTTGAAGGAGAAGATACCAAGAGGTTAACTGGAAATGAGGTAAGTATTCACAAAGGAGAAAAGTTTAAGGGAGAATGTAAAGCAGTCATTTTGGAATGATATCTAATTTTATTTCTTAATATTTTAATATCGGATTAATATCAGATTTTATTCTAGGTTACTAGCTGTTACTTTATTTTATTAAATACCTTTGCTTTTAACTTGTAGTTATCAGGCCTTCACCTTGATTCTTGACTATCTCTGGATCGTGGCTCCAGCCATCATCTATGCTTCTTTTTTTGTGGAAAACTTGAACTCTGCCCACCCCCTCCCCCAGAATCCCTGCTGTGATTTTGCCTTATTTTACTCAGCTATTAAGCCTGTATATGATGTCCTGGCAGTCTCCATAATAGGCTGCTGCTCCAGAACTCCTTTATGTGTTTTTTTCTCCCATTAGAAAGCAAACTCCTTGAGGGCAAGGAATATATCTTGCTAGTTTTTTCTTTGTATCATTAGTGTAACTGCTTAACAAATTTTCTATCTATTAAGTTTGGTTAAGCAAATGAAACATATATGGGGACTCCAAAACAGTGAGTTTTAACCGGAGGAAATACCCAAGCAGTAGTGGAGACAAGGGGAAATAGTTCAAGAACACTAGACAAGAGCGAATGACTGGAGTTTCAGAGTGGGGGTTTTGCTGGACTCTATTAGGAAGTGATATGAATTAGTTGGGAGATGTATCCAGAGGTTCTCACTGTATTTAGAAAGATGATGGAGGAATCTGGAAGAAAAAAAGAGGTTTGTAGATTGATGTTTTAAAGAGATGTTCTAAAGCTGTCAATTGACCATTGTGAATTCTACAGAGTTTCAAGTATGTAAAGCACTGTGTGTTTTAGCAGTGAGTGAATCCTGACTCCAAAAAGAAATGCTAGTCATCTGGTATATCCTAAAGAATTGTTTTACATTTGGTGGCTGCCATCAGCAATCTGTGAAGCTCTTACCATTATCATTAAGCCTCTTCTACATAGTGAATATCAATATTGTAGGACAATCAGCTATGAATGACTTGGCTATTATCATCAATGCAAGGATGCAAGATGATCCCAAGAGACTCATGATGAAAAAGACTATCCACTGCCATAGAAGGAACTGATGGAGTCTGAATGTGGATGAAGCATTATATTTTTCACTTTAACTACTAAATGATTTCTTTCTTGAATGTGTGATGTCTTTTTTAAAATCCCTTACCTTCCATCTTGGAAGCAGTACTTCTTACTATCTCAGCATAAATATATATATATATATATATATATATATATGTGTGTGTGTGTGTGTGTGTGTGTGTGTGTGTGTGTGTGTGTGTGTATAGATATAGATATAGATAGATGGGCAATTAAAGTTAAGTGACTTGCCCAGAGGTATGCCTGAGGTCAGAATTGAACCCAGGACCTCCTGTCTCCAGGCCTGGCTCTCTATCCACTGAGTCACTTAGCTGCCCTAATATCTGTCTTCTTGCACAACATGACAAATATGGAAATATATATTTTATGATAACATATATATGTATAACTTATGTTGCTTGCTCCCCGAGAAGAGGGAAAAGGAGGGAGAAAGAATTTTGGATCGCGAAAATGTCAGAAAATGAATGTTAAAAATTGTTTCTGTATTCAATTGGGAAAAATACAATAAAAATATAAAAATCATTAAACATCTTAATAACCTGGTTCACAAGTATTGTGGTTGAGAAGAACTGGCAATAGAAGGAAATGAAGGGACAATGAGACCTGAACCCTTTGGCACCATTCAGATATCACTGAGCTGTGAAATGTGATGAAGCTTCCCAAGATTTGGCCAGCCCTCTTATCCTCACAATAGTACTTGTTTCTACAGAGAGATAGGATCATAGATTTAGAATTAGAAGAGAACTTGGCAACTATCTTAATCCAGTCCTACTCCCTTTATTTTACAGTAAGGAACTGGGTTCCAGAAAAATATATACAGCTTGCCAGATGTCTACCAGCAATAAGTAGCAAAGCCCCAGGATTTGAACCTGAATCCTCTGACTCCAAATTTCACCTTCCTTTCATTGTGCTGCCATCTTGATTCATTTTTGCTATACACTGATGCCAGCCTAAAGAGCTAGAGAGCAGTTAAAAAAATTTAAACCCTTACCTTCTGTCTTAGTATCAAGTCTATCAAGGGGTAGGTAATTAGGGTTAAGTGACTTGCCCAGGGTCACACAGCTAGGGACCAGTTTTTTTTTAACTAAAGAACAGAAATTGGTTTCATCAGCCAGTAGAAGATTCATTCACAGTACGACTCATTGTCCCATCAGCAAATTGAAGTAGCCTGTTAGTAATCAGTCCTAAGATTTTGTGTAAGGACCTCAGTTTCAAGTTGGCATGGCTAACAAGAAAAACAGTATGGTAGAGTAGATAGAGAGTTATTTGGAACCAGAAAGAGCTGAGTTCAAGTTCTAACTCTCATGTGAGCATGAGAAAATTGTGTAATCTCTAATATTCCTAGACACTGAGACTTTAAAATTACAGAAAAGGTGCTGACTTATGTTAGTAGAGGGAATTTCCCCAGCAATGAATTCTCTATTCCAATGACTCTCTCCATGGAGTTGTTGAGGCACTTTCAAGGGGTCCATAAAGCCAAATTATTTTTATGAGGACAAGATGTTTTATTTCCTAATACAGTAATTACTGATAGATATAACTCAAATAAATAAAACAAAGTGTATAAAGGAGTCCTGAGGACAAATATTTGAGAACCACTACTCTATATCAGAGGCAAAATGGGTTTTTGTGAAAGCAAGTGGCAGGCCAAATTTGGCTCTCAGGCTGTAGCTTGCCAATGTCTGCTCTATATCAATAAATTCATAGATCCAACCCCTATCCTTCTAGCCAACAATCCAATGATACCTGCCAAGTTGGATGCTTTCTACAGAGATGAACAATGGCATTAGCCAACTATTACTAACATGGATGGAGCCATAGAAAAGCCCTAATTATCTGAAGCAGTGTAGATTCCCAAAGAAGAGGAGAAAGGAATTTATAACATACAGGGGTCCCAACCATTTTCAGATGAAAATATAACTGAAAGTTTGGGATTTTCCAAAAGAATATGCTGTTAGACAACACCAGTTTGTTGTACTGTATCAATTCTCCTTACCCTATTTGTTCCTGGATGACTTAGCTGTAGGATAAACTATATCAGTGATGGTGAACCTTTTAGAGACAGAGTGCTGGACCTCACCGTGGTCCCTCCCCCAGAGCACATGCATGGTATCTTCTCCCCACCCCAGAGACAGAGTGCCATGCCCTGACCCCCATTATCCTACACAGAGGAGGGAGGAAGCAATCCCATTGGGTTGTTGGGCAGAGGAGTGGGTGAAGTGAGGAATGTCCTCCACAAGTGTAGAGAGAGGAAGGGGAATGGCCTGAGCACTCTGCTCCCCTCCAGTCTGTGTGCCACCCACCTCATCCCCTGTGTGTTCCTATTGGACTGTTGGCCAGAGGAACAAGCGGTGTGAAAAGATGTTGTTAGACTCAATGAAGAGGAAGAAGGGAGAAGCTGCCCAAGTCCCTCTGCCTTTCTAGTAACAAACTCTGGGGGTGTGTGTGGAAGGTGGCTATGTACCCACAGAAAGTGCTCTGTATGCCATCTTTGGCACCCGTGCCATAGGTCCACCATCACTGAACTATATGATGGAGTTCCACCAGAAGTAACCGGGGCCAACAAATAGGGTTGTAAATCTCAGAGACTCAGGTTTCACTTGCCAAAAGGGCAACATATTGTCAAGTGAGTGGTTGGAACTATGGAATGTCATACTGTAGCAGACCATAGCAGATCTAACATGAGGCACAAGAAAGCAGTTAATGCTATCCAAGATATGTTTCTTCCTATCCATGAAATCACTGTATGAAGATTTGGGATATTTCATCCAAGGAGAGCTTTGGTGCTGGTACCAAAAAGATTTTACCAGCCTAATATAACAGTAAAGGTAAATAAGAAGTCTGAGTCCTAAGCTTGATGTGTTCAAGAGAATATCCTGCTAATGTATACTGTTCCAGCAACCCTTTGGAGATTGTGTATATAGTCTTCTTTAATCTCTGGAAAGAGATGGGAAGAATATGGCTGTTATCTTGATCATTTCACCTAGTCTGTGCAGATGTACCAAACTAGGAAGCAAGAATTTGTCTCCAGATGCTAAGTATTTCTTTATGAATAGCTTCTGTCCCAGGATCCACTATTGAAATGATGAGATCAAGCAAATTAAGAAGGTGCTAGAGTTGATGGGAATTTAGAATAGTCAAGGACTATACCTTACCATTCCCAAGAAAACTTGAAATTAAAAAAATTATAATGTTTTAATTTTTAAATAAATTTTTTTAAAATTTAAAATTTAAAAATAAAATAAAAATTTTAATTTAAATTTAAAATTAAAAAATAAAAAATTTAAAATTTTTAAATTTTAAAAATAAAAAAATTTTTAAATAAATTTCTTAATTTTTTTGCTTACTGTCTCACAAAGGAGGGAGGAGAGAAAGGGAGGGAGAGAATTTGGAACTTAAAATTTTAGAAAATGAATGTTAAAAATTGTTTTTATATATAATGGGAAAAAAGAATATTATATAAAAATAAAACAACTGTAGACAGTTTAAAATTTTTCTTAGTTTTTAATTATACATTACTGAAGATCCTGGGATCTCTAAGATTTGAACAAAAGGCTCAGTGAAGGATATATATACACACACACACACACACATATACACTGCCATTAAGACTGGCACTATAGGCTTTATTCTCTGCTTGGTGTCTGGGCAAGAAGCAAATTTACTTGATGATCTTTGCTTTAGAGTCTTGCAAACAAAGTTGGGGAAAGACACAGAAACTTACAACCAGTGCAGCTCTCGGTGAGAGATCAGCTGAAGGAAGCCTACTGCCCAGCTATGTCCTCAATTTAGAAAAACTCAGAAAAGAATGAGCAGGGGCATGACTCTTGAGTTTGCTGGCAGGAACTCCAGCCAGGAGATAGAGTACCGATAAGAAATCTCAGCATCCCAGGAAAACACAAGATAATAGAACAGTGAGTGGAAAGCTACCCTGAACCAAGTAGCTTAAAGACTGGGCAATCTGCCCGTATACAAAATAGCCCTGGAGAACAGCCAGGACCCTGCAAGGACAATACATCACAACCACCCATTGTCCACAGGGGAGTTAGTCAGACTCCCTGGAGATCAGGAGGACAAGAATGATGGAGAATGGGTCAAGTGGACTCTTAGGAGAATTATTCTGCTACTTGCAAGTGAACTCTTGGAGCCAAATGGTAGTTCTTTGGGGAAGATCTAGATTATAATTTTGATGAGGAATTGCCAATGGACACCCTCATGAAGCTCAGGCGAATCATGTGTGACTACTCTTTCACAAGGGACTCTCTGGCCAAATATCCAGGATGTGAATCCCAGAATCATCTACTTGATACTTCAATTGAAGAAGACACAAGGGAATGGAGATCATCTAGAGGCTGACTCTGGGCTGTCTGTTAGGCAGTCTTAGATCAGTGAAGGAATCAGAAGTTAAATTCCAGGAGGATGAAAAGTGAGTGGAAGATGAAGAAATGAAGGCAAAGAGTGTAGTTAGCTTTTTCTACAAGTTTCACTATAAAAGGACTACAGCTTTGTATGATAGTAGGGTCAAATAAAGTTCTTGTGGGGGTTTTTAAACCTTTACTTCTGTCTTAGTAACAATTCTAAGGAGAAAAGTAAGGGCTAGGTAAATGGGGCTAGTGACTTACCCAGGGTCACACAGCTAGGAAATGTCCGAGTCCAGGTTTGGTGCTTTATCCATTGTGCCACCTAGTGGCCCCAAAGTTGTTTTTGGGGAGCTCTGGGAACTTTTGTAGGCAGAAACATTTAAAATTTTTCTCCTTCTCTGTCATGGCTGCTACTGCTACTCCATTATTATACAACTGATACTGGAAAGGGTGACCCAAGATACTGTGTTATCAGACTGAGCCAGATCTCAATGAGTGCCAGAAGAAGGTAGAAGGAATGAAAAAAGAAACATTTTTAAGATGAAAGCAAGTTTGTTAACTATGGAGCAAGTGTTCCAGAGAGCATAGTGGAAGGGGGAGCAGATCTTGAATGGGATGTTGGAGGGTGGGTCAAGGTTGTATTGAGACAGGCTGGTAATTTGAGTGTTCAGGGCCTCCCTCAATATCCATCTTGGGAGGAGTCAAGCCACTTGACCTTCCAATCTTAGGGATGATGTGGTCTGTGCTTTACCAGGCCATTTCCCACCCTGCTATTAAGCCTATCCCCTCCTCCTTGCTTTCTACCTCTTGCTCTAAGAACTGTAACCAAGCCAACATTTCTGTTTCCTCTAAAAGGGGCATGTCATTGACTGCCTTATTGTTTCATTCACGATCTTTGTTTCTTCCCAGTCCATAACTTCCTTCCTTGGCCCTCATGCTGCCATATGTGTTTTCTCCTCAACATTAAAAGGTAAGTTCACTGAGGATAAGGACCGTCTTGCTTTTCTTATTTGTATTCTTCCATCTCAGCATAGTGTTTAGCACACAGTAGGCATGTAATAAATGCTTCCATGTCTTGAACCATTTCTTTCATGTATCCATTCATTTTCATGGAAAAAAACCAAGAGGTGAGAAAGAGTGGATGTTCTAAGTTGTTGTAGAAGACCACTCAAACTTGGCAAGAAGGGACATCTTTTCCTTAGATAATGGAGCAAAGGAAGAGAGAAGTGAGAAAAGAGGGAGAGTGATGAGGTAGCCGGGGGGAATAATGCCATGAAATCCAATCCTCTTGTCTTATAGAGGTGCATACCAGCTGTGAAGATGGAACTAACTCTCCCCTGCCCACTTTTAAGTTTAATCACCAGAAGCATATACACCCCCACTTTATACTTCTGTCAGGGGAGGTCTGTAACCCACATGCTAAAGTGGATGACAACTCAGAAATGACTGACTGCCCCCTGGGCAGTCTTAAGAAATTTTATAAATTACAATTGGTCCACATAAAGTGGAGGAAGGCACAGGAAGTGACACAAAGAAGGGTCTTTAAAAGTAATTGCAGGGGACAGCTGGGTAGCTCAGTGGATTGAGAGCCAGGCCTAGAGGTGGGAGGTCCTAGGTTCAAATCTGGCTTCAGACACTTCCCAGCTGTGTGACCCTGGGCAATTCACTTGACCCCATTGCCTAGCCCTTACCACTCTTCTGCCTTGGATCCAATACACAGTATTGACTCTAAAACGGAAGGTAAGGGTTTAAAAAAATAAAAGTAATTGCAACTTCCTGTGAGGGAGTTTTTCGAGCTGTTTTGAGGCTGTGGAGGCTGGTGGAGGATCATCTTCTTCAGAATGGACCTTGGGACTCTCCCATTTGGTAAGGTTGCTCTGAGATCTTCTCCTCTTGAATTTTGGATTGATGAGTGGAAAAAATTGACCTTCCTTTCCTGACTTCTGGAGAGATTAACACCAGATAGGCCTCCCTCTTGGAGGAGGCCTGGTGGGTGAATCCCTTACTTAATTTGCCCCTGGGCCCTCAGGCTGGGGCTTCTGGAGCCCTTCCAGAGTAGAGCCAGGGGCTAGAGAAAATATTTAGGGTGATAAGCCAGACTTCTCACTCTGCCCTCTTTCACATTTCTCTCCTTTCACTCTTTCCCTCTATTTTATAAATAAAACTGATAAAAAGTCATTTTGATTTGAGATATATTAATTTCAGCGACCACATTCTCATATATTTAGTCCAAACTTAATTTTTAACTCTTACACAGGGCAGAGAGAAATAAAGAGATTTGTGCAAGATCACCCAGGCTGTAAATGCCAGGGTTGGGGTCTGGAGCCAGTTGACCTTCCTTCCAGTCGAGTTCTCTTTCCACTATTACATGGCACCTCTTATTTACCTTTAACCCTTCATCCTCACAAACAGGCCAACCAGGACTGTTTGTTCAAGCTGTCCTTTGCAGTCCAGGACTAGTGGCTCTGACAGCCCCCTCATCAGGAACATGGACATCTGAGGGTAGAGAAAGCCACAGGGGAAGAAGAGGCTGATCTGTGGCATAAGCTTCCCGTCCTTTGCTTCTCCACCAGAGTTGGGAAGAAAGGAAGTCTTCATCATAGTGGCTTAGGAGAAGCCCACTGCCTTCCTTTGCCCACTGACTAACAAACTACAGAAGAATGAGGAGAGGCATTTTGTTGCCTCATGTAGGTGTGGTCACCATACCAGGGCCCTTCTCTTGCTGACTTTCCAAGTCAATATTTTCCCTTTGGTCACTGAGAAAATGTTGTAAATGCTGAAATGAAAACTAAAACTCAAACCAAAAATAAGGCTCATTTGCGGGTGGGTAGAATCTGGTATGTGTCTAGCCCTGAAGTTGTGTATTACTTTAAGTCCTGCCCTTGGTTTTATTTTTTAAGAATAAAATTAGTGCCATAATGGAGGGTGGCCAATGTGTCTGTCCTGAGAACGAGGCTCCCAGAACCTTTGTGTCCCAGAGAAATCTTGCTCTGCCACTTTCCCTTCCCCCCACCCCCAGCAGAAGGAAATAAATAGGGCAACTTGTTTCTCTTAAAATACATTTCTTCAATGTTAGGATCAATAAGCCAGCTTACTTAAAAGGATCCAGATGATTTCATCCTTGTAATTACAAGTTTGACTTTTTCAAATCTTCCTCAGACTCCAAATAGGCCTCTTTGTCATGCTCTGAGATTGCAATTTGTCTATGTCTGGGCCAAAGAGGAAAGAGGCAGAAGGGTTGCATGGTGTGGCAGATTGAGCTCTGGTCTGGGAGGCAGCAGGCCTGGGTTCTAATCTTGACTTAGCTATTTCCGTGCAGTGTGCCCTTGGTATCAGTTTCCCCCTTTGTAAAATTTGGGGAGAATGGGGGGCTCTGGAAAAGGTAGCATAGTGGATAGAGGATTGGACTTGGAATCAGAAAGAAGAGTTCAAATCCTGCCTTAAGTACTTACTAACTGTGTGACTTTGGGAGAGTCATCTAACCTCTGTTAGTCTCATTTTCTTCATTTGTAAAATAGAGATGCTCATAATAGCAGTTGGGGGAGGGGGGAAGCTAACTGGTGCAGTGCTAGGCTTGGAGTCAGGAAGACCCAAGTTCCAAATCAGATTCAGATACTTATATGACCTTGGACAAGTCACTTAACCTTCATTTGCCTCAGTTTCTTCATCTGTAAGATAGAGATGCTAATGGTAGCACCTGGGGGCAGCTAAGTGGTACAGTGCCAGACTTGGAGTCAGGAAGACCTAAGTTCAAATCCATTCTCAGTCACTTAACCTCCATTTTACCTCAATTTCCCCATCTGTAAAATGGGTATAATAATAACCCCCTATAATAAACCTACCAGGTTTATAGTGAGGATCAAATAAGATAATAATTATAAAGTGCTTAGCACAAAGTCAAGCACATAGTAGGTACTATATAAGTGTCAGCTCTAATTACATTATTATTACTATCATAAACTATTCCATAGGGTTGTCATGGAGAGCAAGTGAGATAATCTTTGTAAAGTACTTAGCCAACCTTGAAATGCTGGGAAAAGTGGGAGCTATAAACTCTAAATTCCCTACCAGCTGTCCCAAGATTCCTTCCAGCTCTAACACTGGACCAGTCCATAGAACCAGTGAATTAGGTCATACTTCCCCTACTGCTCGCACCCAGTCAGCATCAGTTGGTGCCCTTGTGGTGGTTTTTATTGATAACATCATGTCGCAAGGTAGGGTGGGAAGGGCCTGTCTGTGCTGCTCCTCTTCCCCTGCTGTGTGAATGGCTCCTTTGGTGAAGAAAAGTGTCCCAGTCCATATCTGTGTCCTGCACACACTCCACAGCTCAAGGCTGGTAGCAGACTTCCCAGGAATGTTGCATCCATTCATTCAGCGCAATGCTCCCGCTCAGTGCAAGGACTCCCTCCAGCAGACCATGCTCCTTCTTTTCCTGAGATACTCTGTCTGTATGTGGTCGATTGTGTTGGACTCTTCATGGCCCCATGGACCAGAGCATACCAACACCACCCATGGGGTTTTCTTGGCAAACAGAGCAGAGGGGTTTGCTTTTTTCCCTTTCCAGTAGATTAAAGTAAATAGGGTTAGGTGACTTGCCCAGGGCCACCCAGCTTGTATGTGTCTGAGGTCAGATTCAAACTCAGGTCTTCCTGACTCCAAGCCCAGCACTCTATTCACTGGGTCATCTGGTTGCTTCTACTCTTGTCCATGTCCTTCCATAAATCCTTCCCAGGGATCCACTCTATGGGTTGCACATAGTGCTTAGAACATAGAAAATGTCTCCTTTATCCTTCCCTCTCCTCCCTCATGTCCTCTCTGGAGCAGGGTGCCCATCTGTTACTCTCTTCTCTCTCACTATGTGACTAGTCCTGCTAAAAACGTGTTAGTCTGGAAGAATTATTAATCTTTTAAAGAAATAGTTTTCTGGAATAAATTGAGTTTCTTCCTCCATGAGTGGGTCAGACTGGGATGGTATTATGGCATGGAAGAGAGCCCTGGATTTCAGATGAAAGGATCTGGGTTTGAATTCTTTTAAAAAAATTCTTACCTTTTGTCTTATAATCAATACTGGGTATTGGTTCTAAGGCAGAAGAATGGTAAGGGTTAGGCAATGGGGGTTAAGTGACTTGTCCAGGGTCACACAGCTGGGAAGTCTCTGAGGCCATATTTGAACCCAGGATGGCCCATCTCTGGGCCTGGCTCTCAATCCACTGAGCCACCCAGCTGTCCCCTCTGGGTTTGAATTCTAAGAGACTGAGACTTGCTAGGTTAACTCCCTGGTCGAATATCCTGGCCATTATGACCATAGCAGCAACAGACAGCTTCAAGACATCAAGCAAGGGCAGCTAGAGAGCACAGGTCTGGAGTCAGAAGGACCTGAGTTCCAATTTGGCCTCAGATTCTTCCTAGTTGTATGACTTTAGGCAAGTCACTTAATCCTGATTACCTAGCCCTTGTCCTCTTCTGCCTTAGAACTGATGCAAAAACAGAAATTAAGGATTTTAAAGAAAGACATCAAGCAAGAAGGTCAACACAGTGTCCCATGAATGTGAGAATGCTATAAAGGAGGCATTAGAAAAGGTCTTTGGGTAAGAAAACTCTCCTGGCCTCAGAAATTTTCCTCCTAGTGACTTTTATTCATTGTTCCCAGTTCTTCTTTCTGCAATCAAACAGAACAAGTGATATCCTTATAATTAAGGTATTTAATGGAACCTGAAATCTGCATACAGAAGTTGGTTGCCCTAGCCATTGGCAGCTCTTACCTGGGGCCTCTGAGACAAAGACTAGAATCATAAAAGATCAGAGGCATGGAGTGTTCGAGCTGGAAGGGAGCCTAGAACAAGGAGCATGAAGGCTAGAGTGACCTTTAGAACCTGTCCCAAAGTCCATTGGCATGGGACTCTCTCCAGATTCTCCTGGAAACAAGAAATGACCTTAGAACACAAAATATGAGAGGTCCAAGGGATCTTAGAGAATTCCCTCATTTTACAGAGTTTATGCCAGAAGCTGTTGCCCCAAAAGGTCAGAATCCATTCTAGACCAAACAATTTAAAAATACATAAGCAGAAAGTATAAAAAGACTTAAAGACCAGGATATAAAGTAGTTTCACTGTAGTACCTCATCAGGCTGGGTCAGGTCCAGGTCAGATTTAAGGTAGGTCTAGATCATTCCCAGGTCAGGTCTGGGTCAGGGCTACGGTAAGTCTAGATCATGTCTAGATCAGGATGAAAGCTTTTAGTGGAGCAGCTTTAGGAACATGCTGCTTCTTGCCTAAAAATGTAGGCAAGCAGTTATGTCAGATGGAGAGAAATAGGGATGGCTCTATCAATTTCGCTACCTTTGTCTTTGAGGGAGAAGTGGGGCTGGCAAGATGAGCTTGGGCTGGGGGCATTCCATGCTTATTTATCAGGCCATATGATAGGATGTTGGGTGCAGAAAAGCCAGAAAACTGATGGAAACACTGTTTATCAATTCCAGGCCTGGACCTGAAGTCAGGCTTGGAGCCTATAATGAATACTTGGGATGGAAATCAGGGAAAGAAATGGAGTTGGGATGTCACCAACAGGGAGGGGAGAGAAAAACAGGTCAATGAAACAGTTTGGATTGGAAACAGAAAGGAAATGAGAGGAAAGCGTTGAATTATTCATCCTTGCTTATCGATCCATTGATTTCTATGTGCAGGTCTTAGTATATTCTCCTTGTTGTAATGCTGAAAGTGGAGAGAGCACTAAATGTGTTTGAGAACTCAAGGATATAGGAGTGTGCTGGAAAGAGAGAGACAGAGACAGAGAGAGACACACAGAGAGACACAGAGAGAGAGAGACTGACAGATAGACAGACAGGGACAGAGAGAGAGAGAGACAGAGTGACAGAGAGAGTGACAGAGAGAGACAGAGACAGAGACAGAGACAGAGAGAGAGTGACAGATAGACAGACAGGGACAGAGAGAGACAGAGAGAGAGAGAGAGAGTGACAGACAGACAGGGACAGAGAGAGACAGAGAGAGAGAAAGAGATAGACATACAGGGATAGAAACAGAAAGAGACATACACACAGAGACAGAGAAAGAGAGGGAGACACACATACACACAGAGAAAGACAGAGACAGACAGAGACAGAGACAGAGAAGTAGTTTGATTCTGTGAGGAAGGAGAGTGATGGACTTGGAAGCATTTCTAGTCCTCACTGTAAAGGAATGGCATGACCTTGAGTAAGTCCTATGCACTCTCTGGGCTTCAGTTTTCTCTTCTATAAAATGAAGGGATCTAAGCTTGAAATCCAGTAGTAAATCTCCCAATTGACTGCCAAGAACCCCTTTGTGTGCCCTTTTCCCCTTCTGTGTTAATCTCTGTCCACTTTAGTTATATCTGGTGTTCTCCCATTCTATCTGCTCTCTATCAAGTGTGCTCTCAGAAAGAACTCTATTCTCTCACTGTTCTCTCTTTCAGAGTGTTCCAGTTCATGGCACCTGCCTTGTCACTCAGAGGCTCTCAAAATCATTAGACTAACAAACTGGTGTTTGCTATTGTTATTGTTCGGTCACTTCAGTTGTGTCTGAACGTGACCCCAATTAGGGTTTTCTTGGCAGAGATACTGGAGCACTTTGTCATTTCCTCCTCTAGCTCATTTGACAGATGAAGACTTTGAGGTAGCAGGAGAAAGTCACACAGCTAGTTAGTGTCTGAGGCCAGATTTGAACTGGGGAATAGTCTTCCTGACTCCAGATCCCACATCTTATCCAGTGTGCCCTATCAATGCCCCTGTGGTTGCAATTAGCAGAAGACCTTTATTACTTTTTGTAGACTCAGACAAAGGATGGTATCAGGTAAAATTTGAGACACCGCAGATGAGGTATGGGAGAACAGAGGTTAGAAAAGAGAGGTTTAGGGAAAAGGATGCCATTATTTGCTAGAGGTAGAGGGGAGAATATTGGAGGAGATCACTATATCTCAAGTATTATCTTCAGGTCAGGGAAGTAGGAAGAAAAGAGCAAAAGATGGTGCTCCTCCTTGGACTTGGCACATCTAGGTCATGCCAAACTCTCCTTTGGTTCTGGACAGCTGTTAAGACCTCTAGAACCAGAGGAAATTATAGTCAGAATAGCAACCATCACCTCCCAAACAACTGGGTAACAACTGATGCTTCCAGATACTGGGCAGAGAAGGGGCACAACTCTGAATATGGCAACTCTGTGAAATAGGTAACAGCATTCTAGGGCAGACCTAACAACAGGTGAGCATCTCTAGGTTTTATAGGGAAGAACAGGGCCTGATTCAGATACATCCAATTGGTTCCTCACTTCTGATGTTACAAGAAAGAGATACTAGAGAATGATCAACCAAGTCTCTGTTATACCGTGGGACATGGAAGGTTCTAGGTATAGAATATTTCAGGTAAGTCAGGGAAAGAATGGAGTCTAGAATAGAGGTAGTCTTTCTCAAAAGAGAGGAGGATTAAGAAACCAGACAGGTCACCTGGAAAGCATTTGGAGAGGGATTCTTTTGGGTAGAGAAGGCTTCCTGGGTTCTTGTAATAACATCGTATTGGCAGCTCCCTCCTTCTTTATAGAGCAGAACACAGAAATTTGCACTGAATGGCACCTAAGAACACAGAATGTTATAATAGGTCACAGAATGTTAGAACTGGAAATATCCCTAATGCATAGAATGACAGAAGAAGAAACCTCAGAACATAGAAAGTTAAATTTGGAAGGGTCTTTAGAATATAGAATTTTGGAGATGGAAGAACAGAAGAACACCTCTTATTTTACAGAGGGAGAAATTAAACCCTACCAGTCAGTGACTTGTATCAGGTTCCACAGCTAGTTAGAGTTGGAATGAGGCTTAGAAAGAGCATGAAGGAAAGCAAATACATGAGATACCTAGAAGAAATTGTCTTTCACCACCTTTGCAAATGATTGTGTAATGCTTTGTGAGTGGTTCATTTCAAAAGTTTGGGGCACCTCGCCTATAAGACAAATCCCTTAGCCTGGCATTCAAGGCTTTGCTTAATATAGATTTTACCCACCTTTCCTTCCACTCTTTCCTGTAGATACTTTACACTTCTGTCAAACTAGAGGTTTCATTATTCCATTTTCCATCTTTTTCTTCTCCTCCATTTATTCAAGCCATCCCCCATTCTTTAATGACCATCTCAGTTACTACTTCCTCCCTGAAGCATCTGAAATGTCCCTACTATCCCCTTCCTGCAAGGCAAGGTATTTCCCACATTTTCCTTCTTCCCTCAACTAGGAGCTAATATGTATTATAGTTATTTCTTTCTTTGGTTTTTATCTCTGCCCAATAGATTGTGGTATCATGAAGGGCAAGATTCTTTTTATTCATCTTTATGTCTCTAATACTTAATTTCTTATGCCCTTAATATATGTCAATTGCCTTAAAATATGGTGCCTATTCAATCAAATTGCTTACCATCTTAGAGAAGGGGAGCAGGAAGAGAGGAAGAGAGAGATTTTGGAACTTAAAATTTTAGAAAATGAATATAAAAATTGTTTTTGCATGTAATTGGGAAAAAGAAATTATATTAAAAGTAAATTAAAAGGCAAAAATGAAAATAAAATATGGTGCCCAGATCTCAACCCAGACCAGGTAGGGAATGGCTAGTGCAAAGCATTGTTATCTGGCTCAAACATTTTTCTACTATGGCAGCTGCCCCTGGACTGGGGTGGGGGGTGGGGGAGGTCTGTAGTCTTGTCACAGATTCCCAGAGCTATTTAGACTCTCCGGCTCCTTCTGATTTATTTGCTGTAGAAAAGGTTGGATTCCAATTGAGATCTACAGATGGATGGCTCCTATGTGGTAGGGCTGGGTAGGGTCAGAGCCTGTCTGTCTGGGATTATATATGAAGCTACCCCACCAATGTAGTTTCCAAATAGCATCATTAATATATAGAATCAGAGGGATACTTGAACTAGTAGAGACCTTAGGACAGAGTCCATCAGAACTGTAAAATTTCTTAGAATATAGTGTTAGATCTGAGAAGGATCTTTAAAGATCATTTAAATCTCTGTTCTGTGCTTTTAAAAGTGAGGAAACCTCTGTTTCCTAGAGAAAGCAATCACTTGCCCAAAATCATATAGTAAGGGGTTGCGCCAATATTTGAAACTTGGCTATCCATCTATATTACTTCCTCCCTCCCTCCCTCCCTCTCTCTCTTTCTTTCTCTTTCTCTTTCTCTTTCTCTTTCTCTCTCTCTCTCTTCCTTCCTTTCTTTCTTTCTTCCTTCCTTTCTTCCTTCCTTCCTTCCTTCCTTCCTTCCTTCCTTCCTTTCTTTCTTTCTTTCTTTCTTTCTTTCTTTCTTTCTTTCTTTCTTTCTTTCTTTCTTTCTTTCTTTCTTTCTTTCTTTCTTTCTTTCTTTCTTTCTTTCTTTCTTTCTTTCTTTCTTTCTTTCTTTCTTTCTTTCTTTCTTTCTTTCTTTCTTTCTTTCTTTCTTTCTTTCTTTCTTTCTTTCTTTCTTTCTTTCTTTCTTTCTTTCTTTCTTTCTTTCTTTCTCCTTCTTAGTGTCAATTCTAAAACAGAAGAGGGGTAAGGGCTAGGCAATTGGGATTAAGCAAGTTGCCAAGGGTCACATAGCTAAAAAGGATCTGAAGCCAGTCAGATTTGAAACCATATCCTTCTATCTCCAGCCCTGGTGCTCTATCCACTGAACTACCTAGCTGCTGTAAGGTAAGGAGGTCCTGCTGTAATATTGTCTGACGTCATTCATTCTAACACTGTTTCTAAGTAATGGATTGCCACCTGTAATACCTTTTTGCCTAATGTGTTTCCTAGGTGGAGTGTGACCATACAGTTAAAAATAAATGTACCATTAGACATAAATACAACACCCTTTCCCCAAGTTTATAAAAAAGTATGGGCAGGATTGCTTTTGGTGTTCATAACAGTTCTAAGAGTTGGTCAGGGTAACATACTATTCTTCCAGTTTAATGAGGGAGGGACACTGAGGTCTCAGGCATATTGTCTGTAAAAATGAGGGAGTTGGACTCGATGATCTCGAAGGTTCCTTGAAGCTCCGATTCCTATAATCCTATGACCCTATGATCTTCTCCTTCTGGCTGCCACCAGCTTCTCTCTGCCAGGCAGCAGTGAGATGCTCAGGAGCTACCCTCATTAGACTGGAGCCATGAATCAGCCAGCGACTGGAGCTGTCAGCCTCCTGACCCACCCCAACCCATTCCCCCTGGAGGCATCCATCCCTTCCCCCCTCCAGCCCTTTTGATGAATTTTTTCTGCCACATTTGCTAATTTCCTGAAACACTTTTCTTCTACCTCAGGTCTACTTGACTCTGCAGTGAATTGTAATGGCCTTCCTGCTCCACTCCATCCATTTCCACTCTCCCAGCCTCCTTGAAGGTGGTGATGTAACCTCAGATACAAGCCTTGCAGAGGGCAGTTGGTGTGGCCTTCTTACAGCCTCAGGTTAAGACATGGGACATGGAAGGATTATGTTACTGGATCCAGTGTTGCTGGATTAAAATTGGCCAGGGGCTGTCCTAGGATATACTTTACCCTCGCTCCATCAGTATCCTTGGAGTTCTCCTTTATAAAAAGGGGCATATCAGGATCCACATTCTTTGGGCTGCAGAGGGCTGCATGCCTTTTTATTTAACCCCTTCATACTCTGATCAGACTATTCTACATGATGTGGCTGGCTGCTTCTTTTCCAAAAGGTTCCCATTTGCCCCCAAGTCTCCTAACTATTCAGGGATGCTGGGCTCTCGAGATTCCTCTGAGCAGCTTCTCTTATGGGAATAGTGATATAACATCAAGGACTGAACTACTTTTCCATTAATAGTCATAGAATATCACTCCACATTTTCCTAGAGTACTTTGAATCTCTCCTTTGCCCACATCTTATTCATGTTCATAGATTTAGAGTTAAAGAGCACTTCTAGTGGTCTAAGATGTTGGAGGCACATGAGAAATCTTTTTGGCTGGGAAGAGGAGAATTCCTCTTTCAAGGAAGTAAAACCCTAACATGGGAAGGCTGGTCTAGATGGGACATTATTGGGATTTCCTATTCAAGAGCCCAAAGGGACCTTGGAATACTTTCTCATCTTATTTTTAGAGATGAGGAAAGTGAATCTCAGAAATGGAAAGTGACTTGTTCAAGGTGACACAGTTAACAGCTGGCAAAGTTGAAACTGAACCTCTGGTCCCCTGACTTCAAAAATAAAGGTCTTTCCAATTCTCCTCCCTATTAGATTATAAGTGACTTGAGGGCAGTGACTATTTGTCATCTTTGTATCCTCCAGGCTTGGCATATCACTATACATGCTTAACAAACATTATCCAATGGAATTGAATCTCAGGGCAGGAAGGAATCTCTGAGGCAGCTAAGCAAGCAAGTGTGTGAGGAAGAATCACAGAAGAAGAGAGACTACACAGCATTTCAGGAATAATCTTCATTGCATTAAGAGAATCTTGATGGGGATGCATTTGTCATCCATATTTGAAATTTTGAAAATTGAAATTTGTCACTCAAGAAAATGCTTTGCAGATTATTAAGGAATTCCTTTCACAGCTCCTGTGCCATGCATGATCATCCAGGCTCTGTTCCACCCAACCCCTACCTGTTATAGATAGCAGCACTTTAATATTTGGAAAACACTTCACATATTCTATATGCAACATTGAAATATTAAATATTCAAATATTCAACACTTCTCATTCAGTCTTTACAATAGTTCTGGGGGATTAGTGCTATTATTATCCTCATTTTACAGATGAGGCAAATGAGCCTTGGTGACATCAAGGTAGCCCAGGGTACCAAGCTAGAAAGTCTTTGAAGTCAAATTTGAATTCAAGTCTTCTGGACTCTTGGCCCAGTGCTCTACTATGCCACCTAGTGGCCTCGACTGAAGTATAGTGCTACATTTCCTTATATGTTTACTTTGTATATTTTTTTGTATTTCTTTATCTGAACTTGTTCCTTCAAATAGAATTTAAGCAGGGACTGATTGACTCTTTCTTTGTTTCTTTGTTTCTTTCTCTCTTTCTTTTTTCTTTCTTTCTTTTGTTCTTTCTTGCTCTTTCTCTTTCTCTCATTCTCTCTTTCTCTCCTTTCTTTCTTTTGTTCTTTCTTTCCTTCCTTCCTTCTTTCTTTCTTGCTCTTTCTTGATCTCTTTCTTTTTCTCTCTCTCTTTCTTTCTCTCTTTCTCTTTTTCTATTTCTTTCTTTCTTTTTTCTTTCTTCCTTTTGTTTTTTCTTGCTCTCTTTCTTGCTTTTTTCTTTCTCTCATTCTCTCTCTTTCTCTACTTCTTTCTTTCTTTTGTTCTTTCCTTCCTTCCTTCCTTCCTTCTTTCTTGCTCTTGCTCTATCTCTTTCTTTCTCTTGCTTTCTCTCTTTCTTTTCTTTCTTTCTTTTGTTCTTTCTTGCTCCCTTTCTTTCTTGCTCTTTCTCTTTCTCTCATTCTCTCTTTCTCTCCTTCTTTTTTCTTTTGTTCTTTCTTTCCTTCCTTCTTTCTTGCTCTTTCTTGCTCTCTTTCTTTTTCTCTTTCTCTATCTCTTTCTCTCTCTCGCTTTCTCTTTCTTTCTCTCTCTCCTCCCTTCCTTCCTTCCTTCCTTCTTCCTTCCTTCCTTCCTTCCTTCCTTCCTTCCTTCCTTCCTTCCTTCCTTCCTTCCTTCCTTTCTTCCTTCCTTCCTTCCTTCCTTCCTTCCTTTCTTCCTTCCTTTCTTCCTTTCTTTCTTTCTTTCTTTCTTTCTTTTCTTTCTTTCTTTCTTTCTTTCTTTCTTCTTTCTTTTCTTTCTTTCTTTCTTCTTTCTTTCTTTTCTTTCTTTCTTTCTTTTCTTTCTCTTCTTTCTTTCTTTCTTTCTCTTCTTTCTTTCTTTCTTTCTTTCTCTTCCTTCCTTCCTTTCTTTCTTTCTTTCTTTTCTTTCTTTCTTTCTTTCTTTCTTCTTTTCTTCTTTCTTCTTTCTTTCTTCTTTCTTTCTTTCTTTCTTTCTTTCTTTTCTTTCTTTCTTTCTTTCTTTCTTTCTTTCTTTCTTTCTCTTTCTTTCTTTCTTTCTTTCCTTTCTTCCTTTCTTCCTTTCTTCCTTTCTTCCTTTCTTCCTTCTTCCTTCCTTCCTTCCTTCCTTCCTTCCTTCCTTCCTTCCTTCCTTCCTTCCTTCCTTCCTTCCTTCCTTCCTTCCTTCCTTCCTTCCTTCCTTCTTCCTTCCTTCTTTCTTTTCTTTCTTTCTTTCTTTCTTTCTTTCTTTCTTTCTTTCTTTCTTTCTTTCTTTCTTTCTTTCTTTCTTTTCTTTCTTTCTTTCTTTCTTTCTTTCTTTCTTTCTTTCTTTCTTTCTTTCTTTCTTTCTTTCTTTCTTTCTTTCTTTCTTTCTTCTTTCTTTCTTTCTTTCTTTCTTTCTTTCTTTCTTTCTTTCTTTCTTTCTTTCTTCTCCAGTCACTTATGCTTAGTAGGTGTTTAATGTTTGTTGAATAAATACACTGATAACATTTCTGAAATTCTTTTCCAGTCAGATAGTGTCTATTTTGACACCTTAGGGAGGTCAGCCCTTTCCTGGGTCTTTCATGGGGACAAAAAATGTTAGAGCTAGAAGGGAACGTTAAAGGTCTAATCTAACAGGATCCTTTTGGTCGTTGTTGAGACTGAGGCCAAGAGATGAGAAAGTGACTTCAAGTCAACAAACCTTTATCATGTACTTTTATGAAAAAAGCATTGTGCTTGGATTAGGGATAGAAAAGAAACAGTTTTTGCTGTTGGAGTCAAGAATACAACTGGAACATAAATAAGGAAAGTACAATAAAATAGAGGCACTTACAAATGGTAGACACCAGAAAAGTTTCCCAGAGATTTTGAGTGAGTTGAGCCTTAAAGGTAGAGAAAGATCCCCAGGGTTAGGGATGGGGAGGAGCCATTCCAGGGGCAGGGGGCCTGCTTATTCATTGACAAAAGTGAGAAGTAGAGAGTTAAGTTCAAGGGAATGGCTAAATTGTCTGGTTTGTTTGGAAGGCAGAATTCCTGAAGGGGTATGATATGAAATAAGGATTGGAAAAGTCGGGGGGACTCGGATGATGGAAGGCCTCCACATTTGTATTTCATCCCAGAGGCAATGGAGAGCTCCTGAAAGTTTTTGAGCAGAGAAGTGACAATAGTGAAAAACTGTACTTTAGAAATATTATTTTGGTAGCTGTGTGGAGGAGTGGTTAGAGAGAGGAAAGTCTAAGAAGCAGGACACTTCTTAAGTTTTATTACAGGACAAAGTAGTTACATCAAAACCAAGGGAGAAGGGAGGGGAATGGTCCGAACATCCAGGAGGAGGTTATTGGTGATTCAGGACTAATTAAAGATCAATATATTGATTTGGGATTCATCTACATAGGGATGATCTTTGAACACATAAGTAGATGGGATCACTAAAGGAGATTGTGTGTGTGTGTGTGTGGGGAAGGCCTGCCCAGAAAGAGCTTTAGGCGATAGCCACACTAATAAAGCAGGTTGTTGTTTATTTATATCAGTTGTAAATGATTCTTATTGACCCTATTTGGGGTTTTCTTGGCAATGATACTGGAATGGCTTTCCATTTCCTTCTCCAGTTCATTTTATAGATGAGAAAAGTGAGGCAAACAGGATTAAGTGACTTGTCTGGGGTCAGATTTGAACTTGGGTCTTCCTAATTCCAGGCTGACCACTGCACCAATGAGTTGTTCATTCTTAGTTTTGAAAAGGACCAGTGACAGAACGGAGTGATGACTTGCTCGTGATTTGGATTTAAGTGAGGCAGAGTCACACAAAGTCATCAGCCTCACTCTCTCTTCTAGAGTCATTGAAGTCCAGGAGTAAGACAAAAGTCAGAATGATTGGTGATGGGCCAGGATGCAATGGAGGACTTTGTGTCTTCAATGTCTAACCAAGTCCCAGGGACTCCACAAACCGCTTTCATGGACATTGGAACAAATTGTTCTCATCTGCCCATTCTGCCAGGGGAAGTCTTCATGTGCTTGGGGTAGACATCCCCCAATTCACTGATGGGTTTGAGGCCTGCCAGTTACTATCCACCTGGTCTAGCCTGCCCTCCAAGAGAGTTTTATTGGGCTTTGCCTGCTGAACATGATACAGCTTCTTGGAACTACAGCTGAGAATAGGATGGGAGATGGACATCAAAGGTGGATGAACAACCCTGAAAAAAAAAAAGAACTTGATAAACCCTCACACCAGAGGTGCTCATCCTACCTGAACATCCCACATACTCCCAGTGAAGCAGGAGGCAGACGATAACCTAGCAATAGAGCCTGAGAAGGAGCAGTCGGAGAGGTAAGGTGAGAACCAGGAAAGAACAGTGTCCTAGAAACCAAGGGAAGAGACAGTGTTCAGGACAATGGGGATGGCCATAAGTGTCAAAAACTGCAGAGAGGAGCAAGAGGAGGAAGAAGGCCAAAGATTTTGGATTTGGCAGGGAAGGGATTATCTGAAGCCTTGGAGAAAGCAATCGCATTCCCATGGTAGGTCTGGAAGTCAAATGGAGCGAGATTGGGTATTGAGCCAGGAGCATGGATGTTCCTCAGCCTCCTCTCCTCCAGTCTGGCTGGGATGAGAAGAGACATAGAACAATAGTTTCATATGATGGCACAATCAAGTAAGACTTTTTTAAGGTCAAGGTGGCCCGGTCCCAGAAGATGAGAGACTGGAAATAAAAGCCAGAGAATGATTGACAGGACAAGCTCCTGGAAGAGACTTGGAAGGAATGGGATGAAAAGCATAGGAACAGGGGTGGACTTTGCTAAGAAGAACAGCCACCTCTTCTTCATACTTGTCAGTGAAGGAGCAGAGGATGGGTGAACTTGTAGAGGGATTTCAAAGTGTAGAATAACTTCAATTCAATAATTTTTTCCAGTTAATGAATTTTTAAAAATAGACTTTAATCGATCTTTTGTTTTTACATGCTTATATTCTCCCCTCTTTTTCACTCCCAGAGAGCCATGCAAATTTTTTTTAAAAACTAGGAAGAAAAAATATTTTTTAGCAAAGAAATCATAACATTGAAAAAAACTGATGTCAAATGTCTATGCAATGTTTCTTTTCCTTAAAAAGATCAAAACTCTTACCCACTGTCTCTGAATTGATAACTAAGTATCTGTTTAAGGGCAGGAGGGCAAGACAATTGTAGTTGAATGACTCGCCCAGGGTCACATGGTTAGGATGCATCTAAGGTCCGATTTGAACTCAGGACCTCCCATGTCTAGCCACCTAGCTGCCTCAATGCAATGTTTCAAATCCAAGGACTCTGACTTCTAAAAAGGAGTAGAAGAAGGTGCCATTTTATGTCTCTTATCTGGGGCATCAAACATTGGGGCACATAGTTGGTTTATACTTTGGGGGTTTGCTCTGACAAATAGTGCTTCTGTGAATATTTACATACAGATGGATCTTTTCTTCAGTCTCTATCATCCTTGGGGTCAAATCTTGAAGAGATACTGTTGGATCAAAGTGGGATCTAAAAAATTTTTATTGTATAATACCATTGTGTCTTTCAAAAGGGCCTGATCAATTCTCAGTTAAAGATGTTTTTAACATAGCAATATTTCTCAAGTTTTTAAGCATGAATCAAACTTTGGCATTCTTGCCTTTCTTCTTTTTTTCTAACCTCTTCTTCTTTGCTTTCTTCGTATCCACATTCCCCTGACTGCCACAACTTGTTTGAATCAATAATCCTCATGGTTTATCTTTAATTAAACTAGCTCTGAAATGCTTCTTTCTCCCAAAGAACTTTCAGCATCTTGGGCTCTCCTGGCACCAAGGCTCCACCTTGTCTCTCCCACCTTCCTCTGTTTGTCTCAGTGTCCAGGCAAGCCTGGAGATCTCTTTTTTCATTCTTGGTCCATACTTGGGGACCTAAATTTGGGATCTTCCTTTCTCCCAGACCCTGCCTCTCTCCATACCTTTCTTTGTTTTTCCTTTCTTTTATCTTTCTCCTCAGTCTCCCCCTTCTCCATCTTTCTTCACCTTTCCCCCAAATTTCCCCTACCCGTTTCAGAGAGCTCTTCCACCCTTTCCTCACATGCTCAAAAAAAAAATAGCCTGAATATATACCCATTGATCCAATCAGATAAATACAGCATGTTCTAAAAAGTTTTAGGGTAGTTTTAAAACATTAAGGCATATATAAGGCACTTTGCAACCTTAAAGTCTAATATAAGGATCAACCTTTTTTTTTTAACCCTTACCTTCCATCTTAGAATCAATACTGTGTATTAGTTCCAAGGCAGAAGAGGGGTAAGGGCTAAGCAATGGGGGTTAAGAGACTTACCCATGGTCACCCAGCTAGCAGGTGTTTGAGGCCAGATTTTGAACCCAGGACCTCCCATCTCCAGGCCTGGCTCTCAATCCACTGAGCCACCCAGCTGCCCCTTCAACTATGATTACATTGAGAATATATCTTTTCTCCTTCTGCATGGAGAGAATAGTTATTGAGTAAAACAACAATCCCACATTTATCCAATGCTTTAAGCCTTGTGAAGCTCTTCCCTAACAATTGCCCTATGAGGACAGGATGTAAATATTATTGTCCTCATTTTATAGATGAAGAAACATGCTCATTTAGCTTAATTTGTCCGATCGATTATCAATTAGCTAGTACACTGACATCCAAGCTGCTCTGCTGGACATTCAAGGCCCTTCATAACTTGGTGCCACCTTTCCCAGCCTTATCTCAGGTTACATCCTTGCACACATTTTATTTTAGAGAAACAGTGACATTTGGACAGTTTTTTCCTGGACAAACTATATTAACAAAGCTGTTGCTAAAACATACATGCATGTAAATATATTTGTTTTTATATTCTTATATGATATATTTTATATTTATTATATTTATATGTACATAACACATACATACACAAACAAACAGACATATATTTAATAAAGTCAGGAATGCTGTGGCTACGTAAATGGAGAATGAAGACTTCCTT